>NC_048303.1:26772686-26920650 GCF_013100865.1 Trachemys scripta elegans | reverse complement strand
CTGGTTAGGAAAGATAGAAAATGTGGCAAAAGACCACCTTGGCTTAACCACGAGATCTTGCACGATCTAAAAAATAAAAAGGAGTCATATAAAAAATGGAAACTAGGACAGATTACAAAGGATGAATATAGGCAAACAACACAGGAATGCAGGGGCAAGATTAGAAAGGCAAAGGCACAAAATGAGCTCAAACTAGCTACAGGAATAAAGGGAAACAAGAAGACTTTTTATCAATACATTAGAAGCAAGAGGAAGACCAAAGACAGGGTAGGCCCACTGCTCAGTGAGGAGGGAGAAACAGTAACAGGAAACTTGGAAATGGCAGAGATGCTTAATGACTTCTTTGTTTCGGTCTTCACCGAGAAGTCTGAAGGAATGCCTAAAATAGTGAATGCTAATGGGAAGGGGGTAGTTTTAGCAAATAAAATAAAAAAAAGAACAACTTAAAAATCACTTAGAAAAGTTAGATGCCTGAAAGTTACCAGGGCCTGATGAAATGCATCCTAGAATGCGCAAGGAGCTAATAGAGGAGGTATCTGAGCCTCTAGCTATTATCTTTGGAAAATCATGGGAGACGGGAGAGATTCCAGAAGACTGGAAAAGGGCAAATATAGTGCCCATCTATAAAAAGGAAAATAAAAACAACCCAGGAAACTACAGACCAGTTAGTCTAACTTCTTTGCCAGGGAAGATAATGGAGCAAGTAATTAAGGAAATCATCTGCAAACACTTGGAAGGTGGTAAGGTGATAGAGAATAGCCAGCATGGATTTGTAAAGAACAAATCGTGTCAAACCAATCTGATAGCTTTCTTTGATAGGATGACGAGTCTTGTGGATAAGGGAGACGCTGTGGATGTGGTATACCTAGACTTTAGTAAGGCATTTGATACGATCTCGCATGATATTCTTATCAATAAACTAGGCAAATACAATTTAGATGGGGCTACTATAAGGTGGTGCATAACTGGCTGGATAACCGTACTCAGAGAGTTGTTATTAATGGTTCCCAATCCTGCTGGAAAGGCATAACAAGTGGGGTTCCGCAGGGGTCTGTTTTGGGACCGGCTCTGTTCAATATCTTCATTAACGACTTAGATATTGGCATAGAAAGTACGCTTATTAAGTTTGCAGATGATACCAAACTGGGAGGGATTGCAACTGCTTTGGAGGACAGGGTCATAATTCAAAATGATCTGGACAAATTGGAGAAATGGTCTGAGATAAACAGGATGAAGTTTAACGAAGACAAATGGAAAGCTGCGAAATTGGCTGCTGTCTGTTGCATGTATTTGAGTGGCTTGGGTGAAGCAGCTCTCTCAGGTAGCTCAGTTTGGATGTGTGGCGCCACCTGCTGTCGTGTTGGGTGATAAAAGGGTCTGGGTTAGGCTGGCCGTGTCCCCAAGCAATATGAGCAGGGCCAACCCAATTGAATGGTTAGCAGGACTGCTGAGAGCGGGTTCGGGCCCCGGTGAAAAACATTTTTCGCTGCCCCCCCTCCCCCCCCAGCAAGGGCAGATTGGCTAAAATATCTTTACAGGGGATTTGTATTGATGTGCCAAAAAACCAACCAAATATGCCCTGCCTGGTATACAAATGAAACATGGAATAGGAAAAGAAAACATTTATTCTTAAAGAACATATAAAAAATTTAAAGAACATTTAAAAAAAACTTAAATTAAAATCACATATGTTATATTAAACAAAAAACAAATATGTCCTGCCTGGTATACAAATGAAAGACAAAAACATATGCAACATAGTCGGGCCCCAGGCCCCCTTCCAGACCGCCGGGCCCCGATAATTTGTACCGGCTTCCCGCACCCTCTCGTTGGCCCTGGTGGTTAGAGGGGCCCAGTGGTTTCCACAGCTCTCAGACTTCATCCCAGGGGTGACAGCCCATCACAGACCTATCCTCCATGAACTTATCTAGTTCTTTTTTGAACCATTATAGTCTTGGCCTTCACAACATCCTCTGGCATGGAGTTCCACTGTGCATTGTGTGAAAAAATACTTCCTTTTGTTTGTTTTAAACCTGCTGCCTGTTAATTTTGGTCTGACCCAGTATGGCTGTTCTTATATAGAGAACCTCAGACAGCATCCACTGCTCCTCAAAGGTGTCTTAGGGAGCCAACAGACTCTGCCCAGAGGAACTCTGCCCGGATACAAGAGCCAAAGGAGGAAAAAAAGTAGGCCCCACACTCGCAGAGCACCCGCCTCGCCCAGCATCCCCCTGCTGGTGTTATATGGCCACTTTGGCCAACTCCAGGAGGAGGTTGACGAGGAGGTCTCACGACTTCATGGGGCTATGGACTGGATTTGCATAGATCAGGAAGTTTGGGGAAAAGTGCAACCAGAACCTTAGGAGAAGGTTCTGGAGGAGTCGGAAAAGGGGGCTGCACTTGGCACACTCCAAACAGACATATGCCAGGGTTTCCCTCACTTCACAAAAAGGACAGGTATTGGGAATGGGGATGAACTGAAGAAGCTGTCAGCTGATATACCTGGCAGGCTGTGGAACCAAAGTAGAATACAGGCTGGCCCACTGGGCCCAGAAAATGGGCAATGGAGAGGGTCTTCTAAGCTGCATGGGACACAGCCAATCAGGAAAGAGGCTATAGGAGCAGCCAATCAGGGCCCAGCAGACTCATATAAAGGGGCCACAGCGAATTCAGTCTGCTGGGAAGGACTTGGAGAGCAAGGAAGGTGCCCCTGGGACTTGACAAAGATAACGGCTGCGGGGAAGTGGCCCAAAGAAACACAGTTAGTTAAAGGGTCATGGCATGTGGCTGGTACTTAGAGGGTCCCTGGGTTGGGGCTCAGAGTAATGGGCAGGCTTGGGGAGTCCCCCCAACAGCCACTGGGGAAACCAATATGCCCTGAGAAAAGGAATGTAGACAGGCCAAGGGAAGGGACTGTACGTGGAAGTGTTACCTCCCCCGCAACACACACCTGGAAAGGGGCTGAACTGAGACTGAACCAGATGGAGAACCAGGGCCAGAGAGCTAAAGGATAGGTGTCAAGTCCCACTGCCTAGTTTACTAGGCAGCCCATAAAATCATACACACATGCAAATACTAATTTATTTTTATATAAGATATTGGGCACAATTCATCGTTGAGCTACAACCTTTTATAGGTTCCATCAGCACAATGGGCCTATAAAGCTGGAGGATCCAGCCATTGAGGAGTCCCAGCATGGTGTAGAGACAGTGTACATCTCTGTGCCATCCTGCTCACAGCCAGTGATGTGGACATGGTTGGGGAAAAGAAGATGTAGCTGAAGTGGCACTGAGCTCTGGCTATTCCTCAAGGTAGCAATGACTCATTGAGACCATAGGCCCTGAAGCTGCTCTAACTGGCACTGGGAGCCAAACAAGCCAAACCTCTGGCTAGTCCAAGAATAACTGAGGTACACTGTGTCACCTTTGCCCATCCTTGTCTTTGGGCTATTTATAGCTTGACTGCACCTGAAAATCAGAGCCAGTGCTTAAATATATTTTATGTTGTATAGTGTTTGTTAGTCGCCAATATAATTTAACTGTAAATTTGAGAAATACCTCATTAATCTTTATGCTCAATAAGTTTATTCTATACCTATATGAACAAAATCACCTACTTCATTAAACCCTCTTCCAACCTCCATTGCCTCCCTTTGCAAGCCTACCATTGATACTTTTGTCACCATTAACCACTTCTATATTTTTCTATCACGCCTTTACTACAGCATCATGTGACCTTCCCCCAACTGCCATCAGCAAAAATCCGGAGAAAGCTGTATTCATTTGTATGATGCATTAACACTCCTGGGCAGCTGGACTCAACTGGATCTTGGAAATATATCAATCCTCAGTAAGGAAAGATTTTGCCTCCAGGTGCAGGATGATTCCGAGACTACTGAAGAAAGTATATGGACTCAGTGTGATCAGCCTCTCCAATTAAGTGGCAGATAGCACAAAAAATCAATGGAGAGAGATATCTATGAACATTTAAAGCAACCTAAATATTCTACTTGTATGATCTATGTAACAGGGAGAAAAAGTGTAACCATAGTTCCCCTTACTTATTTTGATGTAGCTGTTGCCAAAAATTCTCTGATCTAAGGAAATGTGAAGAAGTAATGAGCTGAATTAGTGAATTAGAAGCCCCATTCAATGTATGGTCGAGAATTTCATGGCTACCACTTCCCAGAAGCAGTGATTAGTAGATTTTAAAGTCAGACTGGAGCATTAGATTATCTAGTCTGACTTTCTGTATAACACAGGCCATAGAATTTCACTCAGTTACTCCTGTAGTGAGCTCAGGAACTTGTGATAAATCTTTTTGTTATCTGAAAGCTCAAGATGTGTCTCATGCATATCTTGGAATAAGTGTTTTGTGGCTGACATGGCTTTATTTTCATCCCTAGTGCAAACCAGACATATGCTGTTAAGCAAGAGGAAATACTTTTTTGTAAAATCCCTCAATAACAGTTTATAATGAAGAGATTCCAGGTTTCAGATTGCAGTTTAAATTGTTTACAGAAGGAAATAAGAGACTTGTGTGAGCTATGCCTCATACAGTGTTAGTGATGGGGGAGAGAGGAGGTCAATCTCAGTTCACTTTCCCCTCCACCATCTGTGCTTTCTATTTCAGTGGAGGAGGAGAGGAGTGTAGAATTAGTGATAGTCAAAATTATGGTTACAAAAGGAAATGTTCAGAAAACTGTAACTTATTTACTGAATTGTTAAAGAAAGTTGACTATCATGAACCGCTACATCTATAAGGAAAAGGAGTCATCATGTTCTTTTGTTATCTTTAGATTTCTCAAAGGAAATGCGTGGTTAGCACAAGATATGCATTTACATTTACGCAGTTGTTTCTGCTGTTTTTCAAACTCGGGGCGAGATCCTGATTTCCCATATACAAGTTTTACACTGGTTAACTCCACTGACATCAGTGCAGTTACTCCCAATTTATACTCGTGTAAGTGAGGTCAACATTGGGTCTTATTATTGTTATTTCCTTTGGTGAGCAGTTGTGCTCAAAAAACAGGGGAGGAGGATGAGGATGCAATTCTAGCATTTTTCTCCGAAGGGTGCTATTTTCTTTTAAACAATCCTTTTTTCTGTCCTGTCAGTCCAGAAAAAGATAAAAAGGCTCAGAACATGTAAATACTGTACAACCATGAGACCATTACAAAAGGAACAATGCAATGTTTTAGTGTTTGAAAAGTGCTGTCTGCAGCCTGATGAGTTGAAGCCATTGTAAGTGCTAAACATTTCGATGTTATTTACTTTTATTAACACATCTTATAAACGCAGCAGGCAATGGCTGGGTCGGTGTGTGGACGGTAGACCTTTACAGCAAACCCGCCCAGTGTAGACAGGACATAGGTAATTCAGAGAAGATACATAGATAACATGTCCTTTTTATATGTGCGTTCACTGTAATATATATGTGTGTGTGTTTGTAATCCCTGATCATGAACTGTAACATGCAATATTGCATCTTCAGAGGTAAATGAGATTTTTCACAAGGAGATTCTTTGACAATACCAGGATTTGCAGATTTGGAGATGGCAGAATGGTTTTGTCCTTGGTTGCTTGCACAAAGTGTTTTAGGAAATGAAAATTGTGATAGTTCTCTCTGTAATGAATTGAAGAAATCTGCAGGTTTGTGAGGAATCCTCATCAGTTCTTATACAAGTGATTCTATTGAGAATGTTTTAAATACTAAAATTTGACCAGATCGTGATAAATGTGTTGAGAAAATGGTACCATATTACCATTAGTAAGACTACACCACAACTTTTGTAATGGTTTTCCCCCTTTCTGAACAAAGGTTTCCAGAGCCAGAAACACTGCCTGCAAAAAAGGTGGTTGATCTAGGAAACTTGTATCTTCCAATTTTGTCAGTTCAGATAATAATGGAGCAAGGAATTTGAATCTGTATGATATTTACTTTATTCTATGATGTAGAGGTTAGGGTGCAGGAAAGGCTTTGGACTATTTCTCTGTCAGCTCTGCCATTTCACACATTATACATGCAGACACATAATAGTTAATCTTAAATCCCAGCCTTTTCTCTCAGGCCATGTGACTCCATTACTACCTAACTAGAAACTCATTGGCCTATGGACTTTAATATCAACCAGTAGAGATAAAGTCTGACTGCTACATTTTTAAAATGACTATCATAGATGAACTATGACTTTGGAACCTGAGAATTCCAAACATGGGAGACAGGCAACAGAGTAAGATTTCACAAGTAGATTTGGCTTGCAGTTAAGAAGAAGTAGACATATGCAGCTCAAGGACAAATCCAGAACTCCCTGTCCGCAGCCCCAGTTCAAAGGCTTCAAGTAGAGCCTAGTTCTCCTCTGTACCCCAGTACATGTGGGCTGCGATGTACAGCCTCCTCCCACACGTCAGTGTCAGTGGATCTTTGCTGTGTGATACACTGCCCAGGCTCATGCCCTTTCCCTGGCCAGCCCATAAATTTCCCCTCCGCTGGGCCACACAGAGAGTGGCCCCAGAGCACTGCTTTGCGGTGATGGGGGACTGTGGAGTTCTCCATGCTCTCTGCAGTGTTTGGGGTGTTGTCCATGAGGAGATTGGGGGAGCACGATGTGGCCTCAGGGTCTCAGTTCACAGAGAACCTTATTTACACTAGAAACCTAGACAATTTTCACAGGCAGTGCATACAAAACAATAAACATTTTCAACCAATGGCAGCTTTGGCAGCGAATTCACCAGAACCACGATTCAGCATGAAACCCCTCTATAATCCATATGTATTATTGTATAACGTTTCTCTCAACTTTATTGAATTTTACATTTATAAAACAAAATGCCGCATGGGAGGTGAAGGTTAGAAAATCCTTTTGGAGAACGATACTGGACGTAGTTGAGAAATACCTTTTCCCTGTGACATTCAGAATACCTTTGTATTTGCCACTTTTAGTATAGAGCAGAGTGAGGCAAATGAGCATTATGCCAAAAGGTGAGGAATATGTTCATGAAATAATTGCTTCTCAAACAAGTGACATATTTTGCGCCTGAGCTGAAATTTAGTAAATGTAGCTTCACTGTTGCCATTTTCACTATGAGGTGGAACATTCACCTTTCAACCAGGGCAGTGCTGCCGGAAGTGGAAAGCAGCTTTCAGCAGAGAAAAACAACTTTTCATTTCCTGGAGCCATGGGTCACAGAGGGGGAGGAGCTGGGAGACAGAGCTGAAATATTCTTCATACCATAAGGGTTGTGGGTATGGAGCGCTCTTTGTGAACAAGCACGAGGGCATGGAATCATTCTATTGAACATTGCAGGGCCCAGACCTAATATTAAAGGAGTATTCTCATTGGAAGCAATGTGGATTTGCTCAAATAAGGACTGATTAGGTCCATATGAGCAAATTTTGCCCACAACTTGCTGGTGTGGAGAGCCCTGAACATAATAGAACTGGGGTGAGAAGCAGGATGTGGAGCTCCTAAGTGGGACTGCACCCAATGCACATTGCCAGAGCACGGCTCTGGAGCACCTGCTTGCACTCCAGTAATAAGAAGGGATTTGATAGAAGCCAGGGGAATGGAAGGTGTTTTGGTTCAATGACTTGCCAACTAACTACCTCAGACATGTCAGACTTCCTGGGTATGTCAACACTGCAGTTAAACACTGCAGCTGGCCCGTGACAGCTGACTTGTGCTCACGGGGCTCAGGCCCAAGCTCTGGGACCCTCCCACCTCACAGGGTCCTAAAGCCTGAGCCCAAACATCTACACTGCAGTTAAACAGCTCCTTAGCCTGAGCTATGCAAGCTCAAGTCAGCTGGCATGGGCTAGCTGTGGGTTTTTAATTGCAGCCTGGACATACCTGCCCACTACCCCCTGCTGCTCACAAGCCTGGAGGGCAGGATTCCTTCCCCTGGAGGTGAGGGGGGGGCACTCCTACACACAGCCCATGTACCTGGCTTGTGTGCAGTTTCTAAGATTTGCCTCAGAGTGATTATTTTAATTATTTATAAACTTTTATTTTAATCATTAATATTTAAGATCTTCTTATGGAAAACTCTAGAGAAATGCCTAGTGCTTTACAAACATTAAATATTAAGCTTCATAATCCCCACCTTCTGAAGTAGGGCGGTGGTGTTACCCCTTTGTTCCAGGGTGGGAAGTTAATTGCCAGGCCTAGGGTCAATTCGTAAGTCAGTGGCAGAGCTACAAATGGAACTCCTTAGCTCCTGAGTGCCAGTGCTGTGCTTTAACCACTAGATCGTCCTTCTTCCGTACAACATGGCTGTTATTGACAGTGTTTTGTTGCACTTTTAGAAAATTAAATCATAGGTATTATAAATTATAATCCAGTGAAGGTCTAGTCATCAGGTGGCTTGCTCACCTGTGCAAGGCAATGTTTTTTTGTTGTTGTCCCTTTCTCTTCACCTTGCATTAATCCGTGTTCTGCTCACCTTGATCCCCTTTGTTTTGTTTCTCTTCCCTTCCTTTGTTGCCTATTGTTTGCTTCCTGCATGTAAAAGACCACAGATTCAGACCTGTACTGCACTAACCTTGTATTTAAATGCAAACATCTAATTACCTTGTTGTTTTGTAATCATTTGTAGGTGTTTTTCTATAGTCCTCAATATCATAGTACCTGACTACCTCACAAACATTAGTGAATTTAGCCTCACAACACTTGAGTGGAGTGGAAAATATGATTATTTCCATTTTACAATGGGGAAACTGAAACAATGCAAGATTAAGGTCCAAAAGTGACCACTGATTATGCGTGCACAAGTTGAGACGCCCGGTGTAATTTTCAGAGATAGTGAGCTTTTGCAGCTCCAACTGGAGTCAAAGGGGTTATGATATTAATGTTAAGAAAGCACTTAAATCCACAGGTAAAATTCCCTCTGACTAATTTCACTAAAGTCAGTAAAGTGACTATCAGACTTGTAACTACTCCATAGATTTTCTTGGCAACACTCCACATTTAGTTACATTGGGAACCTTTACTGCAGTGTCTATTTATTTTAGCATTCTGTGTATCTTATTCCTACTTTCTTACAGTTATCTGTCAATCATGCAACGCACAACAGTAACACAGTGCTACATATCAGTTAAAAGCACTAACAAAACAAAAGTCTGAACATAGCGTCCCTTGTAATCTAACGCAACGTACCATCTGCTGCCAAGTGATGCAAGTGCTATCCTGAATACCCTGATTACAAAAACTGATATTTGCTTGCTGGTGCTGCTTCTGCTATAGCAGAAAAATGCTTAAATGTTTTGTGGCGTTGTGTCAATTCTGACAACATTTTTGATGGGGAAAAGTCTAAACAAATTGTTTCACCTTTCTCATTTTGTGTCAATAAAGTCAAAACATTTTTGTTTATTTTTATCATTTTGATTCAGCTCTTTTGGACTTTTACATTATATGAAATATTAATATTATATTTCACATATATGTTTGTTATTTTCATATAATACAAGCATCAAAACCAAAATGATTCAAAATGATAAAGATGAAATAAGAGAGACATGCCTATCACAACATGGTATACCTCATCCAGTGCACCGAGTGCCCTCATCACAACCATGTCAGTGAAAACACACCATCACTGCTCTCTCGAATGAACTCACACAGGATAATGATAAAAGACAAAAACATCATATCACGTGTCGGTGAATAATTTTCACAAAGCAGTCATTCTATATCTGATTCAAAGGAAACCTGCACAACACTTTCAAAAGTCATGCCTGGGAGCTTAAATTAATGACTTTGCTAGACACTAAAAATCATGGTCTTAATAAAGACACTGGATTTATGTCTTATTACAAAATCTGTAACTCACTATCTGCTCCCTTTTTGTCCTAGGACTATAGGGTAGTTAACGGGCCACTTCACCTTGAATGATCCCTTAGAATACAATAGAACCTCAATGTAATGAACACCAGAGTTACAAACTGACCAGTCAACCATACACCTCATTTGGAACTGGAAGTATGCAATCAGGCAGCAGCAGAGACAACCCCCTGCTGCCCGCCCCCAAAGCAAATACAGTGTAGTACCATGTTAAATGTAAATTATTAAAAAATAAAGGGAAAGTTTAAAAAAAGATTTGACAAAGTAAGGAAACTGTTTCTGTGCTTGTTTCATTTAAATTAAGATGATTAAAAGCAGCATTTTTCTTCTTCATAGTAAAGTTTCAAAACTGTGTTAAATCAATCTTCAGTTGTAAACTTTTGAAAGACAACCATAACTTTTTGTTCAGTTACAAACAGTTCAGAATTACAACCAACCTCCATTCCATTCCGTGTTCGTAACTCTGAGGTTCTACTGTATGTGCTGACTACTTACACCAAACCATCTGTTCAACTTTATATTGAGCTGTGTGATACTCTGAGTATATTTCCCAGACCTAAGGAAGAATTCTGTGTAGCTCAAAAGCTTATCTCTCTCACCAACAGAAGTTGGTCCAATGAAAGATATCACCTCCCCCATCTTGTTTCTCTAATATCCTGGGACCAACATGGTTACTATAACACTGCATACAAATTTGAAAGAAGACATTTTACCTTAGCAAAATAACACTTTTTTATCAAAATGAAATGATTCTGTAAAATTTTAGTTTTGGATTAAGTTTTTCAGAATTTTTGTTTCACAGGACATTTTGGCTTTCATTGCAATTCAGAGCGAATTTTTTTTCCAAAATGTCAGAATTTTCCATCGAACAGTAAATTCCAGGGACCAAGTCCAGTCCTGGTGTAAGGAGATGCACCATCCATTGAAGTCAATGGGAGCTCTGATTGTTAAGCTTGGGCTGAATTTAGTTCCTGACTACACAAAGTATGGACCCAGTCCTGCAGCCTTCACTAAGCAAATCTCCCACTGACTGCACAGGGCGTTTTGCCTGAATAAAGGCTGCAGGACCTAGCCATACATTTGGCATTAGGAACTCTGAACTCCCTCATGATCTGTCTGTAATATATTATTTGCATTTGTAATGCACTTTGGGACAAGGTCTATACTTAAAATCAATGGGAGTTTTATCATTAACTTCAATGGGTGCAGGATCAAGACCTTTGGGATCTTTTGGAATTAAAGGAAAAATATAAATGCTGTTTATTGTTAATTATTACTACTAATAAAGTATATGATTTCTAATATACTTAGTTTTGTGGTATATGGCTGCTAATTGTACTGCAAACAGCCTGTGATTTTATTCCCACTGTTAGTTTTTAAGGATGACAAGCAGTTCATTTCACAAACACATTTTATTTCCCTCCCACAAGTCCTGACAGGAAGTTTGGCAAAGACCCCATGATGCAGGATCAGCAGAAATCGTGTTCTGTTTGTTTCTTGTGCTGATTGGCAAAAGTTCAGAGAAAAATGCAGCTTTAAACTAGTTCAAAACCACAGCTGTGAGCTTGGGGCTTTTTTGCAGACACAAGCAGTTTACCAGTTGACTGAGAGACATTAAAGAACATTATATGCCTGATACTTATAGAAACATTCACTTCCTATCTCTAACTAGCATCCCTGCTCTTTATCTGGTTGTGTGTGCTGGGAAGGAAAACTAGAATGGGATGAGCTGAGTAGGGCTCATTATGCCACTGCTGTTTTCTTCAGGTCACCAAGCTGCACAGGCATCTTCTATAGCTCCATAAATGCTCCTGTGTCTGACTGGGTCAGGAAAGATTGGTGGGCAGCTATGGAAGTAGCCGTTGACTCTGTGAGGGTGCTTCAGGCTGCTGCTGCTGCTGTTCCTCTTCAGGGCAGGACATCAGCCACTGTGCAAGCTCTGCAAGTTGAGCTGATGCCTTGGGAATGGGTTGGTGAGCAGATCTAACCGAGGCATTCACCCTTCTGATCTTCAGGCAGAGGAGAGGATATGAGAGGGCCTCACACTCAGAATCCTTAGGAAAGTTAAAATGCTCACTTAAGTGTTTCAAGATGTTAAAGAAAGGCTATGTACCTGGGGTGATGGACATTGGTGATTACTAAACACCACAGTGGTGTGTGTATCGGGGTGTAGGAGTGATTAGTGAGTCCCATGGGGAAGTGTGATGGCATGTGTACACCTCAATCAAAGATTGCCAGGAAGGGGTTAAATCTCTCCCTCCCCGTCTGACTAGAGGGAGTACTACAGCTGCCTCCTCTGAGTGTAGGCATGTGCACACCATGGCCTTGATTCTGGAATTTCTTGAAGCCCCACAGAGAGCCATTGACCCCAAGTGTAAAACTGTTGTAACTCACACGGCACTATTCTGACTGGTCCATGGGCAGCCCCAGGACCCAGGAGATTGGAGACATGTGAAAGATAGAGAGGGGCACCATCAAAATATGGCTAATATTTCTATATTCTCTACAGTTTCTATATCCTAAACACTTATAACAAAACAAATACACATTAGTTAACAGTTCCAGTAGGACCAGGGACAAGCTCTTCAATAGAGACCCAGTGTTTGGAGTTGTTGATTTAGGCTCTAAACCAAAGCTCACTGAAGCCAATAGGAGCCTTGTTACTGGGCTTCAGACCAGTCACTTATGCGGAAAGTACAAACTTATCAAATATGTATTATGTACCCAAAAGGCAGAGCTATTGCATTCTATCAGATAGATAAATATTTAACATTTCTACAAGGTGTGCCATTTATCTAACTGATTTGAGTGGTGCCTATTCTGTATTACAAGTGCTGATAGCTTTGAAAAATGCAGATACCATGCAGCCACTTGTCAAAGATTCATATTTTAATTGTTGGGTGGTTTTTTTTGTCAAAGTATTGCCATCAGAGGCAAAGTGTGTAAGGCAAGATTATTTTATTAATACAGGCCAAAACTAGAGAGATGTTAAGCCCCTCTGATTGAGGTTTTGTAAGTCAACTGGTGAAAATCAGCATAGCTCCCAAGATGGCAGTAGAGGTATGCTCATTTACATCAGCTGAGGGTCTGTCACAACCAGATTTTCTCAGAAGGTGTTCAGCAGCTCTCAAAGTCTGGCCTATTGAAAGAGACTTCTGCTGCCAGTTTGCTCAGATTCTACCCTCTGGTGAAGTGAACCTGTGGTGAACTCGTGTGCGCTAAAAACAGGGAGCTCAGGGTTAAAAGTGTTCCCTTTACCAAACAGTTCAACGCTCCCACTGTAAGTCTGAACTGTAGAGTAAATCTTTGAGTTGTCCTTGATTCTGCACAGCAGAACTCTACCATTCACATCAGATTTAGGTTCAGAGGCCATCATGATATTAGGAGGTCTGTCTTAACTACGGCTGGAATAGGTGGCTGTGGGTCCATGCTTGTGGGATGAGCATTGCACTAGTAAGGAGTGCTGCTTTTGATAGTCATTTTGGCTTATTTATTTTTGTGCTCCATCCACAAAGTGGTTCAGCAGCTCACGATGCAGCACAAATAGTGTTTTTTTTATGCCAAAGTGACAGGTACTCTTGAACTGTCTATGACTAATAGATGCCTCCAAAAGGCCTGGTGTTTCTGGCTGTGGCCTCATCGCTTATGCCACTTGCGATGCCCATACACCTCTACCCCGATATAACGCTGTCCTCAGGAGCCAAAAAATCTTACCACGTTATAGGTGAAACCACGTTATATTGAACTTGCTTTGATCCGCCGGAGTGCGCAGCCCCCCCCCCCCAGAGTACTGCTTTACCACGTTATATTAGAATTCATGTTATATCGGGTCACGTTATATCGGGGTAGAAGTGTACTTTAACCCTATGAAAAGGCACACAGAACTTTTTTCTGGCATGAATGCAGCCTTCTAGATGATGACATATTCAGTTCATTGGGAACACCATCAAAACCAATATCCAATAGCGAGTGCATATAGGGCAGATTCTCAGCTGGTGTCAATCAATGGCGCTTCATTAACTTCACATGTAAGCTCCAATTTGCACCCTTTGAAGATCTGGTCCTAAAGTCTGCAGTCTCCATTGCAAAGGGTGAACTTTGCGTTTGAGGCTGTGCATCTAGGAAAGTTAAGCAGCATGAGGGCTGAGGTAACAGACAAATTCATGAAGAAAAATAACTTTTTTGTGGTTGTTTAGAGACAGAAACCAGGTAGGCCGATTTTTCATCACAGCCCAGCTCTTCTTCAAAGAGAACCTGGTGAAAGATGAGAACTATCTGGTACATTAACTCCAGTGGGAGTTGTGTGCATATAACTGTGGACAGATATGGTCCATTCAGGGCCTGATCTTGCAAGGTGTATAGCACTTCCTGCAGTGGTGTACAGCTCTCTGAACCTTGCAAGATCAGGTCCTTAGGCCAAGATCTTCCCGGGTGTTTAGGCCCCATTAGATAGGCCTAAATACTTTTGAGGATTATAGTTCTTTTAACTCTTCTTTGTTGCCAGTTTCTACAGGCCTTGGATTATCTTTGTTACACTTCTCTGGATCCCTTCTAGTATGTTAGCATCTTTCTTGTACTGCACATAGCATTCCAAGTGCAGTTGCATCAACACCACAGATTAATTATCACCTTGCCAGGTGCAAGGCTGTGGCTGAGAGCTCCTAGATTGCAGCATCACTGCTACATCACATTGACACTAGTTTCATGATACAGCAATGCAAGATTGTAATGTTAACAATAGGATGATGTTCTTCCAGCTCAGAAGCTATTTCAGGAAGCAGTTGGTTCTCTGCATGGGACTCAGGCTTGTCTATGTGACAGCAAGAGGTTTCACAGGTCTGACCAAGTCTTTTTTGGCATCACTGCTTTCCAGACATCTCCCTAACACCATATGCATCTTAGGTCAAGGAGCTGTTAAGCTGCTCTGCTACCCGAGGATATTGCTCTTGGGCCAGGGAGATGCCCCATCTTGAGCTCCAATGAGCTACAGCTGCAGCACGAGACACCTGAACAGAATCAGACTGAACAGAATGAACTCAGAAGCCCTCTCTCCTGACCACGTGACTTCCGAGTATCACTAACCAGATCAAGCTGCAGAAATTTAACAAACCCAATAAGAAAACTGAACAAAATTTTGTCCAGAACTTTTGTGTTCTGGTTAGTTGGTTTTTTTTTTATAACAAGTGCAAAGATTATGTCTCAGGAGACACACCTAATGAAACGACTAATGTTGACAAGTACACTGTGATACAGATAAACCAAAGTAGAATAAGAACGCCCATGATAATCAGAATTTTCAAACAGAAAAACAAGTCAGATGATTGGAGAAGGAAGTTCATTTTATACTCGGGCTCATGTAATTTTGATAGCCAGGTACTTACATAACTGTGTCACTACATATCAGTGTGTGTCTAATGCTGAGTTTCCGGGAGCTGCCTCTAGGTCCATATCTAAGGATACCAGCTTTCTCTGCTTCCCCTGGATTCTGAGAAGTATGCGACTGGTTATCATATGTTATCTTAAACCTCCCATAATACAGCACATAAGGACAAATCCTGCTTTCCTTCATTCAGGAGTTACTTCAGCTATTGAGCTCATTGTCCTGATTCTGATCTCACTGACTCCAGTTTTACATAGGTGTAAATCCATTGATTTTACAGGAGTTACTCTCAATTTACACCAAAGAGAATCAGACCCTGTGAGTCAATGGGAGTTCACCTGGTTAAGGATTAAATAAAATCTGAGGGTCTGATTCTGTTCTAATTTATATTAGAGTAAATTAGGAGTAACTCCTTTGTGGTCAAAAGGTTACACTGACGTAAAACCATCTTAAATAAAGAGGAGAATCGGGCTCTGAGGAAGGACTTAAGAACTTGGCCAATGGACTTTAGATCCCAGTTCTCTGAAACCATTGTTAGATTTCAGCATCTTTTTGATACCTCTGTCATTGATCTCACGATCCAGTGTATTACAAGTTATCACTGTAGTCCAGCTCCTTTTACCAAAGCAGAAGTGCTGACAGCCTCTCATTCCTTGTTCATATCAGATTTTCAGAAACGTTCATGTGGCACTCCAGGCTACAGAAATACCAGCAAACAAACAGCTGATATCAAAAGTCCATTCCCCAGCCAGGGCTCAGATCCTTAAACACCATCCTCTGAAGTATTCACCCAAGAGGTAAGTTTCATAAGTTTGTTCCCATCTGATGTTATCAAAGCGTTGATCTTCAGATGGAATGGCTTAAAAACACCCGGGTCTGAATTCTTCCACCTGTCTGGATTTGAGGCTGGTGAGATAAGCAAAACTGAGCGAGTGACTAAAAAAAGGCACTGATTTCCAAGAGGTATAGAAGAGGTAAGAAAACTGGCTTTGCAGTGTGATTCTTCCTAATGATCATTCCCATCCCAAATGAATTTACTTCCACAGACATTCTGCTATTTACTTGGTAAGGAATTAGATGATGTCTTTATGGCAGTTTGAATGCAAAGTGCTATATAAATGGTAAATATTATTGGCTTTGTAGGGTCACAGGAATTGTCAGACTGGATCAGACCCAAGGTCCATCTAGTCCAGTATTCCATCTCAATTAATGGCCTGCCCCAAATGAGAGGAAGATGCAAGAAACCACAATAGGAGGTAGGTGTGTAGTAATCTGTCCTCTACATTAGCTCTCACCCCAGTCTCTCATAAGATTGGTTTAAGCACTGAAGCATAAGATTTAATATATCTTCTGCAATATTTGTTTTAAATAATTATGGTAACTCTGGATACTATTGATATCCACAAAAATATCCACTCCCTTTTTGAATGTTGTTAAGTTCCTGGCCTCCAGGATTTACAGTGGCTATAAATTCAACAGTTTAATCCCATATTGTATGACATAGTATTTCTTTTTATCAGTTTTAAATGTCATACCTTTTAATTTTATTGAAATGTTGTCCTTTTGGTTTTGTGTTATCAGACAGGGAGAAGATAAATTCCCAATCTACTTTCACTATTCCATTAATTATTTTATATGCTTTTATCATGTTCCCTCTTATCTGTCTCCTTTCTAAAGTAAACAATCCCAGTCTTTTCAATCTCTCTTCAGAGGAGAGTTTTTCCAGGCCTTTGATTATTCTCATCGCAACTCTCTGAATGTTCTTTAGTTCAGCAATATCCTTTTTGAGATGGGGGGGGACCCGTATTGCAGAAACGATTACAGATTAGGCATTTATATGAAGGCATGATAATAGTCTCCAGCTCACACGCTGTTCTTTATGCAGTCTAACATCTTGTTTGGTTTTTTTGTCTGAAGCCGCACATTGAGCAGAGATCTTCATTGACCTGTGCACAATGATGCCTAGGTTGCTCTCTTGAGTTGATGCAGTTCATTTAGAACCCTGAAAGGTGTACAAGTAGTTTACATTTCCCCCTCCAATGTGTCATTAGAAGATTCATAAATTTAGAAAACAATGAAAAGGGAAAAGTCAGATGCCTACACTCTTGCCTCCATTGCTGACGTCAGCATTAAGCTGATTAATGCTCAACAGCTCTCTTCCTAACTACTAAGTCATTACCCTCCTAGGGAATGGGCAGTTTTAGAGCTGTGACATGGCTGAAAGTTTGACTGAAGCATCTCATAAAACTGATTACCTTGAAGTCCAAATAAATGGGGTGCCACGACCTCCACCAAAGTCTTCACCCTCCGCCTCCAAAAATAGAGAGTGGAAATATGGCAATAATTAGAAAAATTATTGCCTGAAAATAAAAGCTTTTCCAGATTAGGGTTGACAGCTGCTTCCTGCTGTGAAACAGGAACATGGCCTGGAGTTAATAAGTATTTACTCTAGAGGCCAAAATTAGGAGTTAAGGCTAGTACTTCTTAGGAAGCTAAGGTAGAGGAACTCAGAGATGGGGACAATTTTGCATGCTTGAGGGGGATGAATGAGAGGAACATAGTGGTCTGGACTTTCTTCTGTAATTAGTTCAGTTATGGTGCTGTTCATACAATAGGAGTGTTAAGAGAGCAAACATTGAGACTTTATGGGTATTCTAGATGAATCTTTATTTTATGAAAGGTCGTGTAAATTTGTTTAACAGTAGAGGCTATTTATCCAAATCTTTTCTTACCCAAAAAGGGTTTAGATTCAGATTGAACCTTGGGCAAAGCTTGGAGTTGATACTTATCTTATACAACTAGGTTTGTCTAGCCTTTCCCACAGCTGTTTTTCTAGTACTTCCCTGTCAGTTGCTTTGAGAGTGTTTTTTTCTTGACTAAGGATATGTCTACACTACAAGTGCTACATCAACACAGCTGCAGCACTGCAGCTACACTGCTGTAGGGCAGATACTTGCTACAGCAACGGAAGGGGTTTTTCCTTAGCTGTAGTAAATCTGCCCCCTTGGGAGTGTAAAGTAATGATCCCAGTAGTTTAGATGGACAGAGTGAACACTTTAAAGCAAGATGTCTGTGATTGTAACTGTAAACATTGCCAAAGTCCACATTTTAACATTTCATCACAAATACATAAAAGTTTGCCATCAAATACTATGCAGTGGCCACAATTGTTTCCTCTCCTAGGACAGGAAGACTCGTTAGTATCTCAAATACCACTGCATTATAACTGTTGGCAAATGATGACTTTTTAATGACAGCCACTATACCTTTTGGTTCTAAGCCTGTCTTCATGTTCACAGCTGAATGGTAAGTTTGCAGTTCTAAGATTGACTCATCTAGACTCTGTGTTCATCCCTGTACCAGAATTGCTGGTCCCTAGATTCCCAGTGGCAATATATACTGGCCTCATACGCTGAACACCTCCAAACCAATATCCCCACCCTTCTTTCTTGGTAAATGAGATAGTGACGGCTATGGAAAATTGGCCTTTATACTTCTGGTGTCTCAATCTGTGTTGCAATAACTGGCAACCAACCAGTCAAGTTTCCTGGAAATAGATTAGCTACATAATTCTAAATAAATACAAATTCCACAGAGCATATTTTCTCATTTGCTGTTGTTATTATTCTTCATGTTTATTACGGTAGTGCCTAGAGGCCAATTGAGAATGAGGTCCCATTGCGCTAGGCACTGTGCAAACACAAGAAGAGACAGTCCCTGCCCCGAAGAGCTTGCAGTCTACATAGACAAGGTGGAAGAATGGTAGGGCAAAGGCACAGAACATACAAGTAGAGCAGTGGTTCCCAAACTTTAACAACCTGTGAACCCCTTTCACTAAAATGTCAAGTCTCACAAACCCCCTCCTAAAAATGAATATTTCCAGGGATTTTCTCCTTTACCTGAGTATAAATTATAAAAGCAGTGATCTTGGAAATATAAATTTGGTTTTTATTACATACTTATTACACGCTATTTATTATCAATTATTATCATTACAATATTTGTATTACATTATGAAAATGGCAACACTCTTCCGAGATCTCACTTTCGTAGCTTGTATCACTTTGAATAAGCCTGTTATAAGACAAAGCTCCTGTGTTTCATCAAGGAGTATCAGATGTGAAACTGCATGAAGATATTTAAGAAGCCAACTCAAAGATTTCCTCCTACACAAGCATTCAGGCCTTGAGCAGTCCAGGCAAACAATGCATGTTACAACAAAGCTTAAACTTGTTCTTTCATAATAATTTTAAAAACAATACTAGCTGCCTATTTAATTTTAAAAGCAGCAAAAAATATCCACCTCCCTTTCCATTTCTTGTAAGGAGTCTTGAAGTTTAAATCTCCTCAGTGTGATAGATATGCTTGCTTTGATCTGCTTAGTTCTTGGAAGTCGAGGGGCTCTGGGCTGTTGGTCCCGTGCTGCCCAGGGTCCCTAGGGACAGCTCTGTCTGCCATTAGGGAATTTTTTCCCCGAGAACTCCCTGTAACATTTCGCGAACCGCAGTCTGGGAACCACTGAAGTAGAGTGATGATGGCAAATGGCATGTCAGGCTGTGACTTGCTTCTCCCTGCAGTTCTTTCCCAAAGGCCACATGGTTGCAGGGAGGAGGTGCACAGCTCATGCGGGGGGTTAATTTGAACCCCTCCCATTCCAGTGGAGCAGTACTAGCTTGAACTGCTTTCTGCAGCTGCTGTGCTCATTTACCCAACACACTGACCAGCTGTGCACATAATATTAACACTACTATTCAACTTCTATAGTGCCTTTCATCCAAGAACCTCAAAGGGCTTTACAAACACTAATTAAACCACACAACACCCCTGCCAGATAGGAAGGTTTGATGAAGTATTCAGCTTAGTGAATACACTGTCTCTAGGAATAACCAAGTGATATGATCACAGGTCTGTGGGGCCAGCTCCCTGCAGAATGCTGCAGAACATCTCCTCAGCAACACAAGCTACTGGGAGCACATCGGACCTGTCCTCCCCTTGCTACCCTGGCTTCCCAGAGAATATCAAGACAGGTTCACAATCTCAGCCCTTACCTTCAAAGTGCTCAGTGGATTGGGCCCAAGCTATCTAAAAGAGCCTAAAGCTTGGGGACAAGGACCATGGTCAATAAAGCTGCTCCTCTGGCACAATGGAACTTTCTACCATAAGAGTAAAGCTAATTTATGCAGGAGACAGAGCTTTCTTGGGGGCTGGTCCGAGGTTGTGGAATGAACTCCCCCAGGAACTAAGGACCAACACAAACCTCACCACCTTCCATGCTAAGGTCAAGGCACATTTTTTTGCCCTTGCTGTCCCTAACCTAGACACAAAACAATACAAATATTTAAAAACCAAACCCAATACTCTACCCAAACAAAATGGCAAACACAACTCTTGCCCTGGGGAGAAGATGAGAGAGAGAAAGAACCACATGTGACAGTTGTTAGTCACACCACTTAATGTACTACCAGAAGGTGTTCAGATACTACAGTGATAAGGGCAGTACAAGAACCTATATAGAATAGAATAGAAAACTGTTGTAAATCAGTATAGGTCCACTGGCTTCAATGGAGTGCCACCGATTTCTATAAGCTGTGGATCTGGCCTGTCCCCTTCAATAGGAGTAAATATAAAAGCAACACAGAGTATTGTTTATATGCACAAACACAATTTTAAAAGCAAACTGATGTAATTGACAACAGTTGTTCACAAGGAAGGTTACCTTTGTACACATACTAGGGCAGGGTACACCACAGTCTAAGACAAATAAGAGCTAAAGGATATGAGAGCAAAACTTGCTGGCTCAACAAATATGTATATATATATTTTTCCTCTGTAGTCTGTTAGGTAAAGAATGTGACTTTCAAGCCTATCCCCTTCCTTTGACTGTACCACTGTCTCCAAGTCACTGGGGTGGCTGGCAAACTTCATAACCTGATATTCATGTTTGTATAAAAATACCTCCCTGTTGAATGATAAATGATTGCTACTTTCAGTGAGTTAATCAATAAAAGTTTTGGCTGCTTTAGCTAAAACGCTTTGCTTTGCTTCGCTTGCAAGGTCGTGCCCAATGAGTTCCCTGAACTTTGAACCACATCTGAGAAGTGAGATAAACACGGCAAGTATAAATACCAGAGAGCAGCAGCTGCTGAGGCTGTTTACTTCTGCAAAGCAGAGTTAAGCAGAGCAGCCAACGAAAGGGGAAAAGGGGTGAGTGTGTTGTTTTGCTATAAAATACCGTTGTGATTTCTGGTATTGTAAAGTGTTCCTTGGTTTCTTTGATTGTAGAGGTTGATTGGGGAGCTAGAAAGTTCCTTTTGAAACCAACTTCAATGGCTTTTAAAAAAAAATTGAAATATAGAAGAAAGTGTAATTCAGAACAAAACTTATTTCCAGTCTGTGGGGCTTGGCAAGCTATTGCTGGGTATTGTGCGCCAACACTGCAGAATGCTAAATTCATGGAACAATACAGGCATGTCTTGAAGTTTTGTACATGTCTGCAAGAGAGTCACATGAAAGGGATGCAGTGCTCCAAGTGTGTGCAGAGACCTAGAGTGAAATTCTGGCTCCAGTGAAGTCAATGGTTCCATAATTTCATCCCTAAAGTATTTTACCAGATTGCTTCTACAGAATTGGAGGAAAGAAAAGTTAGGAAATATGGGGTCTGACAATAAGGCTGGTTTGCAGCAGTTTCGTCTGTCTGCATGAGATCGGTAATACAAAACTTTCCTTGTATTGGAATGCTCTGGGGTTGATCAAAACGTATATTATTTATATGTGTTTCATGTATTATGTATGTTACATCACAGAGCATAACTGTGTGTCTGATCGGATTCTGTTGTGAATGGGGCTGTGGGATATCCAATACAATCCTGCAGCCTGTGAGGGAGAAAACAGTAGTTTTTCAGTTTCTTTCCTAGATAATGCGTGGTTTCTAAACACAATAAGCCAAAGGGTGTTATGTTAATGTATCATTGGGAGAAAAAGAGGTTTTACAATATTTTTATGTTTTATGATAATCACAAATATAAGATGCCCTGGGTGCATACAGGAGGTTTAGAGAGATTTATGGAATCCTGAAACTTTGGGTTTTTTATTTCCTTTTCTTTGTTGTTCAATTGTCTCTAGTGTCTGCCTTCTTTAGAGCTTTTTCTGGCTACGGTCCAAATGTGAAAAAGAGTCTTCCAAAAAGTCTGGACTCTTTTATTCTGCTCCCAGTTTGTATAGTATTTGCTATGGGCCAACATATACCCCTGGGGTAACTACTTTGAAGTCAATGGAATTGCACCCCAGATTGATTTGGACCAATGATCCAGATCTCCACATAGTGTAAATTGGCATAGCACCATTGACGTCAATGCACAAATAAGTCAAAAGCAGCAGAATTGGAATCAGTTCTGCAGTCATTACAATTGCCGTTTGATAAGAAGAAGAAATAGGAGTAGGGAACAACTCAATTTGTCTAGTTAATGTAAAGGGTCACCCAGCTGGTTGGAATACTTAATTGTCCTGTTTTCAATTAAGAAAATATCAAGGTGCTTTCCATGGAATCCTCGGAATATTGCCAATAGCAATAAACATATTGGGCCAAATTCTGAGCTTACTTCCTGTGCGAGCCCCAGAGAGTTAATGGCCTGCTGGTTTTGTTCTGAGAATTTCAGCAACTGGAACTCCTCTGTGCACGTATCTCATTTATTTTGTTTTCTCTCATTTGCAGCTGAAGCCCAGCCATGTGGGGAGGGCTGGGTCTGGCCCTGGTTCTCTGTCTCCTCCCAGGAGGAGGGACAGAGAGCCAGGGTTCAAGTGCCCGGTGTAAAGAACCCCCAGAATGGCAAATCGAGGAGATCAGTCCAATGCAGAATACTAGGAGCTCAGTGACAGTGGTAGCGCTCCTCCAAGCTAGCTGATACTTGTGCCTGCTGCAGGCTTCCAGGTAAGGACATTTCTCTTTTCCAAGTATATCTGAAAATGGGACGGAGCAGTTTTTAAAACTCAGCTATTTAATTACAACATGGATGCAAACCTTTTATATTATGGTCACATATTTATGGCTTCTTCACCTGTTTGTGTACCAAATAGGGCCTGTGACAGGTGCAGCTCCATTGACTGAATTCCTAGAGGGACAAATCCGTGCCTGTGACTCAGATTCTTAAATCACTGCCTCAGTATTCATTGGTAGATGAAGCAATCATTTAAAAGCCTTGCCATCTTCCAATTACCACCATATAAATATAAATAACAACCAAATCTTCATTAATAAAACCAAAACCAAAATAGACCTTTAAGATCTTAGGCCACACAAATGCAAATGAACCCTAGCAAACCCAGCAGAAACAGTTCCTCCAGAGCTATACTCCCACTAAGACAGGGGTTCTGAAATTGGGGGTCGTAACCCCTCAGAGGGGGTCGCAAGGTTGATAGCTTCTGAATGTATTGCCATTTTCTTTTGTATTCATTTACAGGGGGAGGCGGGGTCACGAGCTGTTAGCTTCTACCACAAACCCGCTTTGCCTCCAGCATTTATAATGGTGTTAAATATAAAAAAAAAAGTGTTTTTAATATATTAGGGGGGGTCACACTCATAGGCTTGCTGTGTGAAAGGGGTCACCAATACAAAAGTTTGAGAACCACTGCACTAAGATGTGATTTAGGGCCTGATCCTACAGAGCATTACTCATTACCAAGAGTAGTCCCTAGATCAGTAATGGTAAACAAACGAATGCAAAAGAAAATGGCAATACATTCAGAAGCTATCAGCCAGACTGGCTACTCTTTAAGGGCTTGATTCTATTCTCATTGCAAAACCAGTCCCTAAGAGAAAGAGCTCACTGAAATCAGAATGAAGCTTAAGTTGAGTCTTGTGGGGTTGAGTCTTGTGGGTTGCAGTTTTCAAAGGTGCTTATGCCTTCGGGCGCCTTTGCAAATCCTGGTCCTAACATTCAAGTGTCTCCATTTCATTTGCAATGCATGGTCAGATTCATCCTTTTATGAGCATACCCTTCCATCAGCGTTAAGGCTATCATCAGTGGGCATTCTCCAGTGCCTTGCTCCTGGCATAGTCATGATTTACACCTGTGGTCAGGCCCCTCATTGCTAGAAATCAGGGTCGAACACAGGCAGTGCTGAATTTCACTGTAAACAGCTGGTTGAAACACAGAATGTTTTCTTGAGTTGATAAAAGAGAAAATACTGGGATGACCTGAGATTCACTAGTTCGTTCAAACTGCCACTATCTCTGACTCCTTAGTTAGGACTTTGGCAGAGATATTGAAGCTGAGTAAAATCATATTTCTCACATATGTAAAAGACTACCTGAAATAGAGAGATCTTTATGTTTCACTCTCTTTTTGCCATCAGCAGAGGTAAGCTGTACAGTAACTCCTCGCTTAACGTTGTAGTTATGTTCCTGAAAAATGCGACTTTAAGTGAAACGATGTTAAGCAAATCCAATTTCCCCATAAGTATTAATATAAACAGGGGGGTTAGGTTCCAGGGAATTTTTTTTCACCAGACAAAAGAAATATATACACACACCCACATATACACACAGTATAAGTTTTAAACAAACAATTTAATACTGTACACAGCAATGATGACTGTGAAGCTTGGTGGAGGTGGTGAAGTCAGAGGGTGGGATATTTCCCAGGGAATGCCTCACTGCTAAATGAACTAGCACTCGGCTGAGCCCTCAAGGGTTAACCCATTGTTGTTAATGTAGCCTCACTCTCTACAAGGCAGAATGAATGGAGGGAAGAGAGACAGCATGGCGGACAGAGACATACACAGAGACAGGGACACACGGAGAGAGATTGCCCCTTCAAGTAGGCGGACCCCATTCTAAGTACACTGCCTTTTTAAGTAGATCAGCAAGTTAAGATAGCAGCTGCTCCCAGGAAGCTCCCTCCATCCTGAACCCTGTCATGTTGTCCACACCCTCATGGAGATGGGGTAAGCAGGGTGCAGGAGCAGGGGGGGAGGGGGACACCCTGACATTAGTCCCCCTCTTTCCCCCCCGCACAGCAAGCAGGATGCTCCCAGGAACAGCTCCAAGGCAGAGGGCGGAGCGGCACATGGCAGTGGAGGGAGGGACAGCTGAACTGCCGGCAATTGATAGCCTGCTGGGCGGCTGCCGCCCTGGGAACTTAGGGGAGCGGGGAGCTGATAGGGGGGCTGCCAGTCCACCCTGGTTCCAAACCCCCACCAGCTAGCTCCAACAGGCTGCTCTTCCTGCAGTGGACAAAGCAGGCAGCTGCCAAATGACGTTAGAAGGGATCATTGCACAACTTTAAACGAGCATGTTCTCTAACTGATCAGCAATGTAACAACGAAACAACGTTAACCAGGACGACTTTAAGTGAGGATGAATAATCTTTATTCAAATTCTAATGGAAAAAGACACATGAAAGCTGGTATTTTTCATATATTTTTCCCCATGTGAGAAAGGGTCCACTTTTAGGAGATAGGCCAAGGATTCCAGAGACTGTCTTTTTACATGTTCATACAGTACCTAGCACAATGGGGCTTGGGCCTGTGGACCCTACCAGAATACAAAAAATCAACAGCAGCAACAGTCAGACAATTCTTTTGGATGGTATCAAGCAGCAGTCGCTCCCCCTGCTCATAGCTTGGATTCCTATTGCAGCTATGAAATCACTTTGAGTTGGAAACTGACAGAGCTGGTTTCACAGCCTGACTCCTTTAAACCCCTTCTATAGGCTGCATAGTGCTAATATTACAATGGCCTTTATGAGTTTTTCAGTAATTGGATTTGAAAAAACTAGGGATGGGATTCTGGCCCAATTTAGGACAATGGGAGTTTTGCCACTAACTTCAATGGAGTAGACTTTGACCCTAGAAAACCAAATTTTATAATGGACCAGAGGATTTCAAGCTGTTAGGGTAATAAAGAATTTTCATTGTATTGTAGTTAATAATACATTCAGTTTACAGAGCAAATGCATTTAAAGAACACTGTACGTCCATTTCAGTAGGGTATCAAAGTATGACCACACTGTCGCTTTATATCAAAGTCGGAATTCTTGCATTGCCAATTTTAGGGAAACGAATTTGCTTATCCTGTAATTCTTGAAGAAGATCATTAGTAACACAACCCCATCCTGCATAAGTTCTATTTCCCCCTTTTGTTCCAATGGCTACCATCCTTTTTCTGACTTATTGAGTAGCTGTTATATCATCCAAAAGAGTGGGAGAGTTAGCAGCCCTTCGTTGTAGGTACCCCTTCTTGATCATCTATAGTGAGACACTGTTTCTGCTGTGTTTGGACTGTACATGCACTCAGATGTCACACCAGTATTTGGTCCATAATCAATTATCACTCAAATACACCCATTAGATTAAATATTTAAATCTATATCAGTAAAAGAAACAAAGGAATTGAAATGGAAAGATCAATTAAATGAATGCATCTGCTTTACCTATGTATGTAAAATATATTAAAGGATAGGATACTGTATTATTTAGCTACACTGTGTACTCTTATAGAATCCAATCCTAGGCATAATACAAAGGGCATTGCTGACAATGTCAACACTCCCATTGATTTTAATGACCCTGTTTGAAATCAATGATTGCAATGGAAGAATTGGAATTATTAGCTCTCAGATAAATCAAGGCAAATCATTGATCCCTAAAAGAAAATGTCCATTTAAAAAAACATACTTTTAATTTCTCAAGAAAAAAGATGATTCTTGCCTGATTAATGGTTTTTTTCTTTTAAAATCTCCGTCAGATTGGAAGACCTGAGAGTAAAGTTGGAGAATGAAGGATTGGTCAATATCTCATACATGGTGGTTAATCATCAAGGAATACACTCCCAACTGAAAATTCACACACTGAAGGAGAAGGTATCGGAAAATATTATTGTATACCAGCAGGATGAGAATCAAACTGATGTCTGGACTACCTTAAATGGAAACAAAGATGATTTTCTTATCTATGACAGGTCTGTATATGACAGAGAAATTAGGAAATGATTTATATTAATTTACTGTGTTGTATTTTGTAACCCAACAGAATGAGTATTTTCTCATTTGCTTGCCAAAAGCCCTTTATCTCATAACAAGTGCATCATATTCTGATTTTCTAAATTCCATTAAGCAAAGGAAAGTCTTTTTCACCTTTTCAGTCAGAGAATAACTAACATGGACCAAATGTTGCTGTTATTTAAATCAGTGTAAATCTGGAATAGCTTCATTCTTTTCAGTGCAGTTACTCTGGATTTACATCAGAGTAACTGAGAGCAGAATTTGGTTCTAGGATTCCAATCACACTTGCTCATTTTTTATATTCATACAACACTAGGACATCTGATTCTGTCTGATTTACACAGAAAATTTATTTAGCATATTTAATCTGAGCCTAAAAGGCTGTTTGTGTGAGAAAAGGAGGGGGAATCCATTTAGACATTTGTGGGTTTATTGAGTAGAAAGAAAATATTTGTGTTGCTTAAATAGGGTTTTTTAAAAAAGAAATAACTATGTAAATTAGTTAACAGTATCGTAGGTCAATGTCCTTATCTACAGCCAAATCCTGGAGCATAGAGCAAAGTCCAAATAAACATATTTTCCTCATGTGAAAACATTCTAGGTTTGATGAACTAAACCTCAGCCCCATCTGAGTACGCTGTCTGTGCCTTTTCATGCAGCATGGAAACAAGAAGCAGGTGTAACTCATGGCTCCTATCTACATATGGAGTTTTCACCCAGTGCAGTGTATGGATGCACCAACTACACCCCTAGCTTGTCCACAATCCGCTCTCTAGGAAGTTGTGAGGACTAGCTGCAATGATCTTTTTCCTGAGAGGAATGTGTGCATGGTGTTTCGGCTGGTGGTGTCCTCGCCACCGCCATGTATCAGATTGACAACTGTGTTTGTCTTGTTGTTAAGAGCATTCCTAGGCCTTGGCCCATAGTCTTTATTCAAGCAGAGCTGGGTGTAAGGAAGAGTTCTTTCTTTACAGAATTAAGTTTACGTTTGCAATATGTTGAAACTGCACATTATAGATATTTAGATTGTAAACATTTGGGGACAGGGAGCATCTTTCTGTTCTGTGTTTGTACAGCACAGTGGGGTCCTGGTCCATGACTAGGGGTCCTGGCCAGTACAGTAACACAAATAATAATAGTAATAGATATTTTCTGGGTTTTTTGTATAACTGTAAATCTCATTCTCTTGTTAGGTGTGGCCGTCTGGTGTATCATCTTGGTCTGCCTTATAGCTTCCTGACTTTCCCATATGTGGAAGAATCTATTAAGATTGCATACTGTGAATACAAGTGTGGAAATTGCTCTTATATGGTACTTTCCTAATTTTATTCTTTTATATATAAAATATATGGGGAGGGGAAAGTGAGTTTGACTGATGTTTAAATGAACTATTTCTACCTGATTAATCCCAAAAGCCATTGTTCACCAACCTGGCCATTTTATGGCTCCTCATTTATTAAGTAATTTGTTATCCATTTCTCAAAATGGATCAACTTGAGCTCAGAAAAGATTGAAATATAAGGGCTAAATTGCTGCCCTTGTGTAAAAATGTGAAACATTTTGAGAAATCTAAGTCCTGGCTTGGCTGCCAATTCCATTTACTTAGTTGTGTGTATAATCAGCAAACAGAAAACCACCAGAGTTCTGAGATTCTCTTGTCTTTCTAATTAGTGTGACTCATTCTCTAGACACTTCCTAACCTTTGAAATGATCATTAATACCTCTGTAAACTATAAAATGTCACATTTGACTTATTTTGAGCACTTTTGAATTTGCCTTTGGGCCTGATCTTGGTCCTGCCGAAACCAATGATAGTTTTTCTGTTGATTTGTATGGGTGAAAACCTAGCTTTATTGAAGTCAATGGCGATTAGGCTGGATGTGTGATTTGTACATATTGGGTGAAATCCTGGTCTCAGTGAAGTAATTGACTTTAATGAGGCCAGGATATTACCCATTAACCTTAGTGATTTGCTGATATGCATAATGCAACCACTGCTCGTGCTGCTAGTTGATAGGCAGTGGAAGGGCCAGTGCCTGTTCTTCTCATCTGGGAAATATGAAGCCAACCAATGGGCCGTGCAATTGGGATGTATCAGGGTGAAATAAATGCCACCAGTTAATTACAGTGGATTTGAAAAATTCACAAAAATAGTGAAAATTAATTAACAGGAAGCATTTAACAATATGTTAGACTGCTTACTGCATTTACTAGTGCTGACCACAAAAATCCCTTGCTGCTATTGTTTTCTTATCTTACTGCTTTTCACTGGTCCACTTTATGAGCCCTGAGGGTATGTCTACACTGCAGCTGGGAGAATGCTTCCCAGCTCGGGCAGACAGAAATAAACCAGTTTTGCTCAGGCTAGCATGCTAAAAATAGCAGTGTAGTCAGGGGTAGCATGGGCAGCGGCTTGGGGTAGCCGCCTCAGTACATACTTAGGGAGTCCGGGCGGGTTTGTACTCAGGCAATCCCTGACCACACTGCTATTTTTAGTGCACTATCTCAAGCACAGCTAGCATGTGTCTGTCCACCTGAGCTGGCAAACATGCTCCCAGCTGCAGTGTAGACATACCTTTCGATAACAGAGGCTTGAATAGAACAGAAGGAACTTACAAAGAAGCAATTGTACAACAGCTACAGTTCCAAGTGCAGCGTGTAACAAACATACTGTGGCTATCTAACTGTCAGAGCAACAATCAGAACCACATTTTCACCTGTTTGCGCAGAGCACACCTGTATCTAGTAGCCACTCAGACACTTCTGTGGCAGGGGAGCCAAAGCTGGATACACTTACTTAAACAAATTGAGTGTGTGTGTGTGTGTGTGTGTGTGTGTGTGTGTGTGTGTGTGTGTGTGTGTGTGTGTGTGTGTAAGAGAGAGAATGCATGCATGCATTCTTGCATGTAGGGGTGGGAAGTCAAGTTTTGGCATATGTTGAGCTATTATTCTTTCTTGGTTTATGTCATACCGTACTAATGCTGAACGAAGTGCCACAAGAGTAAATGAAAGAAATACATAAAAGTGGGCAGCATTATTTTAAATATATAAATAGATCAGGACTATTTTAAAATTTAGCAAGAAATTTACTTAACCTACTCATGAAAGCTGATCAGAAACATCATGTTTCAGCTAAGTTGTTTTGTGGTTCAGTTTTCCAGCTAAGTTGGCTGAACCTCATAAAGGTCAAGTGGCTTGTTTAGAGTCATACATTGAATCAATGGCTCCTCAGAATGAGAATATTTCTTATTAGAGACAAAGTGGGTGAGGTAATTTACTGGACCAACTTTGGTCCAATTAAAAAGTATGACCTCATCCACGTTGTCATAGCCTGGGACCAACACGGCTATGACAACACTGCATACAAATACTCTTATTAGCCAGTATTTTAACTTTAACTCCCTACAGTTCTAAATTAAAGCCCCAGTTCAGTGCTAATTGAATTTAGTAGAAAGAGTTCCACTGACATATTTAAATGTCCCTTTGCTACAGCATCACGTGCAGTTCATTTAAAAATGAAGAATTTCCTTGCAGCACTTGGCTTCTTTTATGTTTAAAATATTGACATTCCCTATTGCGACCCACTTAATTAACCACCCCCTTTTACTTGCTTGTTAATATTCTTAATTTCCTCTTTGCCCAGTTCAGCCCTATTTACAAATAATGCACTGGGATTTTGTGGACATCATAGACAGCATAATATCATAAAAAAGGACAACATTGTTACATCCTTTCTAATACCAAGAGAAGCTATTCCCTCTAAATTCTCAGTGATCTGTGCTTTTGTCATATCAGCAGAACCCTGCTTCAAAATACAGGTGCTATAGTGCACCTGCTTTTTGCCTGTTTGTGACAGATCCTTGGAATATACTGATCAATAGGGGCTAGGAGGAGCATGACTGGTTTAATCCTGACAGAGCTCTTAAGCAGTCTCATGACCTGCCTGTGCTGCACAATGTGCACTCTCAAGTCTATCTTGAGCGTGAAGCACTCCTCTCTGGGCAGCCACATAGGGCCAGATTTTTAGAGGTGGTTAGGTGGCTAAAAATAAAGATAGGTGCAGAGTGGGATTTTCAGAAGTGCCCACCTGCCTAATTTCCATTGGTTTCAATGGGAGTTAGGTGCCTAGGCATTTTGAAGATTCCACCACCTGAATCTTTAGACAATAAATACTTTCAAAATTATGGGCCATAATACTGACACAGATGCCCAGTTTGTGGCTCCGCTATAAATGGTAGTTGGGCACTAAGGAATGACATCAAGATTGTAAACCAGCCAGATTTTCTGCACTGTATATTTTGTATGTGTTACATAAAATTAACACATGCCATGCAATAAAAGACCATTCTATAAATAAATTACTGTTATAGATTTATACCTAGATAATATACAGATAATACCGTAAATATTTGTCTTCTCTTAGACCTTCAATAATCTCAAGATTAAATGCTGATAAACTCTTTATTAAAGATTGCGTTATCTTAAATAACTTTTTACAGTTGGCAGTTCTATCTCTGTACTGATAGTGAAAATGAATTTAGATGCCCTTGAAGTATATTGCAATAATCTTATAATTCTAGTGTTCATATGACTGCACTCTGACTCAGTTAGAAATTTAGATTAGATATTAGGAAATACTTTCCAACTATAAGGGAAGTTAAGTTCTGGGATAGTCTTCCAAGGGAAGTTATGGATGTCACACTATCTGGCGTGGCGTATAACCATGAGTGCCAACCTCAGGACAGACTCTCAAAAGGCAGGGCAAAAATCCTAAAGTAGTTGTATATTCTATAATTAGATTTCACAACCCACTAACAAGTGTTAACTTCTAAAGCACTATAATAGTCTTAGCTCTGGGCTACACTTAGGGTGACCAGACGGCCCGATAAAATCGGGACAGTCCTGATATTTAGCTGATTGTCCACCCGACCGATCTTTGGTCCGGACGCAATTTGTCCCGATATTTCGCTCCGCTGGCAGCACTCGTGGTTTTTTGTTTGTTTTTGTTTTTTGCTCCGCCAGTGGACCCTCCTGCCCCCCCCCATGTGGCCCTATATTTTCTTCCTCTCATCTGGTCACCCTAGCTACACTACAAACTTAGGTATCAGAGGAGTAGCCGTGTTAGTCTGAATCTGTAAAAAGCAACAGAGGGTCCTGTGGCACCTTTAAAACTAACAGAAGTATTGGGAGCATAAGCTTTCGTGGGTAAGAACTCACTTCTTGCATCTGAAGAAGTGAGGTTCTTACCCACGAAAGCTTATGCTCCCAATACTTCTGTTAGTCTTAAACGTGCCACAGGACCCTCTACTACAAACTTACTTCGGCATCACTGCATTGCTCATGGGTGTGGAAAATCCACACCCCTGAGAAACGCCATTATACTGATCTAACTCCTACTGTAGACATAGTTACAGTGCTACTGTCGACATAGTTACTGCCTCTTGGGAAGGTGGGGTACCTAGGCTCTCCTATCAGCGTTGTTCACATCTTAACATCTTCACTAAGCGCTGGTGCAGCTGTGTCGCTCCAGTGTTGTAAGTGTAGACAAGCCCTTATCATGGAGTCACAGACAGTCCCCTTGGGAATTCCATCTATCTTGCCACCCAGGCAAGCTGGATTACGTGATAAATGGTCACTTTACACCAAAAATCACATCAATATTCAGGTTACTCCCAGTCCCAAAGGTCACTTACCCCAGGTCCATTGTACTCAGATCTCAAACCAAGGACAACACCTGTAGCCAATCCTGTAATAAACTAACTAAAGATGTATTAGCTAAGAAAAGAAATAACTCTCTTATGTAGAAGTTTAAAGCAGGTGAACATACACACAAAAATGAGGTACAATATTAAGTTCAAAAGGTAATAGAAGCTTCTATAATAAGTAAACTTTTATGTCCTTTGGGGCTAACCCAAGCCAAACAACTTGGGGATCTCTCCCTTATGTTTAGGAATGTTTGCCACAGAGTCCAGACAGCCTAAAAGATCCAGTTTCTCCTTGTCACACCCTTCCTTCTCCCCCTCACCCCAGAATGCAAGCTGATGGGATGAACACTCCTGCATGTAACCTCTTCATGGGGGGGAGCAATTGACAAAGTCTTTGTTCCACAATGGCCCTTTGGATTCAATAATTCTTCCTGATGGGCAGGAGATAACATCACACTTGATAATTCTTTTCCCTGACTGTGGGGAATTTACAGTCTTAAACATTTGTATCGTTACAGAGAAAGCATTTAAACATTACCTTATAACATGGGAAACAATTATTATAAGTAAGCTTAATACATGCAGCATCCTACAAGCATTCCATAAAGTTTCACATAATCCAATGATGTTTGCACTGTAGTTGTAGCCATGTTGGTGCTAGGATATTAGAGAGACAAGAAAAATAATAAAAGACAAAAAATATCATATCACCAATGGGTAAGCACTTTTCACAAAGTGATCACTCCATATCAGATCTCTCTGTCCTTGTCCCCAAAGGAAACCTGCACAACTTCTTCAAAACATGAACCTAGATGCTTAAATTTATAACTTTGCTAGACACCAAAAATCATGGTCTTAATAAAGACACTGGATTTATGGCTTATTACAGTGGTGGGCAACCTCTGGCACGCGGCTCGCCAGAGTAAGCATCCTGGCGGGCCGGGCCAGTTTGTTTACCTGCCATGTCTGCAGGTTCGAGTGATTGCGGCTCCCACTGGCTGTGGTTCGCCGCTGCAGGCCAATGGGGGCTGCGGGAAGTGGCACGGGCCGAGGGATGTGCTGGCTGCGGATTCCCACCACCCCCATTGGCTTGGAGCGGTGAACCGCGTCCAGTGGGAGCCGCGATTGGCAGAACCTGCGAAGACGGCAGGTAAACAAACTGTCCCGGCTCGCCAGGGTGCTTACCCTGACGAGCCCTTGCCAGAGGTTGCTGACCCCTGGCTTATTACCAGGGATGGCTCTAGCTTTTTTGCCATCCCAAGCATGGTAGGCAGGCTGCCTTTGGCGGCATGCCTGCAGGAGGTCCCCAGTCCCACAGATTCGGTGGCATGCCTGCGGGAGGTCCCCAGTCCCACAGATTCAGTGGCATGCCTGCGGGAGGTCCACCGGTCCCACGGATTCGGTGTACCCACCGCCGAATTGCCGCTAAATCCGCGACACCGGTGGACCTCCCGTAGGCAAGCCGCCAAAGGCTGCCTGACTGCCATCCTCGCAGGGACTAGCAAGGCGCCCCCCGCGGCTTGCCACCCCAGGCACGCGCTTGGAGCGCTGGTGCCTGGAGCCGCCACTGCTTATTACAACAATCTGTAACCCACTAACCCTCATTTTTTTTTGTCCTAGTACTGAAAAGGTGTTAACAGGCCACTTCACATATATTGTATCAGACCATTCAATGTTAACTACTTATGCCAAACAATCTATTCCACTGTGTGTTTAGCTGTGACACTCTGGGTATGTCTACACTGCACAGTAAGCCCAGGATTCAAACTCAGGCTCAAGCTTAACCCCCGTTCCGTCTACACACAACTCTTGCTAATCCAGGGCTCGGAGCTAGGGGTTGAATGGTCCAAGCTTGAATCAAGCCAGGACCCAGGGTTCAAGCCCTACTGTTTTTCAGCCCCACTGGACTAGTGCTCTGGGAGTCTGACAAAAGTATTCCACAACCCCCAGGCCAAGTTTCTTTGTCAACAGACAAAGGCAAGTTTGGTAGACTGTCAAGTTTTGCGAGACTGCACCATGAACAAAGGGTCAGAGCAGCCACATTTTGGGAGGGCACTAGGAAGTCTGGGATATGGGGTTGGACTTGGGCCCACATCATGCAGTATAAATGCTGGAGCCCCAGGTTGGGACCCAGGGCTCAACAATTCCTAACCTGGGGATACAAACGAGTGTAGATGCTCAAACCCTATGTTATCAAACCCAGGGTCTGCTAACTCAAGTTCTGCTACCGTGGGCTTACTCTGCAGTGTAGATGTACCCTCAGTGAACCTTTCCCAGACCTGAAGAAGAGCTCTGTGTAGCTCAAAAGCTTGTCTCTTTTACCAACAGACTTTAGTCCAGTACCAGATACTATCTTACCCACCTTGTCTTGCTAATAATCCACTGAAACAGTATTATTAGATGTTAATGACATTAAGTCATTACTAAAATGGGCTGGTTTCAAATCAATGACCTTGTGAAAAAGAGAGAGGTTTCGTATTCTGTTACTAGTCAGCTGAGCCATCAGTTTCCTCACCTTCATTTTTTTAAACAGCTGAATTACTCTGTTTCATGTGAATATGAACCTGGTAGCACAAAGCAGCTTGATAACAGAAGTGAATTTCTTTCTTAAACCTCATGTCCTTCACAAATTTCTGAAATAATATTTTGCAGGTTACAAATAAAGGAGTTTCTCTTTAGCTTAGCTGGAAATCTAAATACAACTTTAGCCATGTGGCTTAGTGTACATAGTTTCTCTGCTGGCATAGTTATTTAGGGCTAAATTGTGTCATTAAGACACAGCCTGAAGTAAGTGGCAGAGTATAAGCATAATGCACCTGGGGGACATAGGGAGACACTGTGCCTCAGAGAAAGCCCTCAGAGGCTCAATTCCTCCCCAGCTCCCCTTTTGCATTGTGGGACAGCAATTGATGATACCCTTTGAGATGCTGAAAAATTCCCCCCAGCCAGCTGACCTGCTTCTCCTTCTCCATGTCAACTTACTCCTGGTGAAAGCATCTTTTGCACAGGGAGTGCTGGGAGCTGCAATGCAGGCAATGCAGGTTGCCCTACTGCAACAAAATCTAGCCTTTAATTTGTTCGTGTTACAGTCATGGCTTTTAAAAACATATTTAAAAAGGATAACTTGAACAAAAATACCTAAGCAATGACAATATTTTATGTCTGATATGATTAAGCCTTTGTTTTCAGTTACTGTAATAATGACATAAGTTAATTGAGATTTTAAAACTAACTGTTTACTTCAGATGGGTGCATTTTTATTGTATGAACTTATATTTTCCAGACACCGGTTGTTGAAGATATATGCAAAAACATATCTCAGACAGCCGACGAAAAGCCGGCTGAAGAAGCACCGAAGCCACACAACCACCATTCACACCACCACAATCAACGTAGACATCATGGACACAGGCACCACCACCAGGAAGGGGACAAGCTTTCAGAAGAGCAGAATCAACAGGATTCTGCTCACGCTCCGAGAAATCATTCCCACCAGAGCAGTCAACGTCATAACAGGGTTGTGGGTCGTAATAGACAGGGTCAGAAAGGTAGTCAACCAAATGTAGAAACTGCCCCACAAAGAGAAGTGGGGAAAGGTCCTACACAAGTTAAGAGGCCTTGAAAAAAAGGAACTTCCAGCTGAAATAAACAGTTAACCTGAAACTGGCAGAAAGTGTCACAGTCAACTTCTAGTAGCTGATGTTGACACTGCCGACACCTGTTGTTTGAAGAATCAGGAAATGCAGCCACCTGACACTGTCAGGGAGAACTCCCATCTTCCTGCAGGTGACATGGCCAGCTGTTAGCAGAGAACATCACTGAATCTTGACAGTGACGCCTGCCCACAGCTGCTTGACATTCACCAGCAGCAAGTGAGCATGAAACATCTGACACCTGACAGTGAGAAGGAAAGACAGGAAACTGAGCATGAAAAACAAACTAAACATTTTAACATCAGGAAAGATCCCTTCAATTTGAATGCATTTAATTCTAATACAACTTGTAATAACAAACTTCAAACTTATCAGATTAATACCCTAGACAGGAAATAGAAAAGCATAGAGAAGTTAAAATATAACACTGAAAACAATTTGATGTGTGTTAGAATACCATCAATAGAGGGTTATTTTTGTTTTTAAAAAAGTAAAATTACCTAAGCCATAGTTTGTTTTTTCAGTGCTAGTTGAAGGGTGTCTACAGCATTTGGTTAATTTGTCTTTCTTGTTTCTCTCCTAATATTCTGCTTGCATTAGTGAGGACAGAAGCATAAACTATAACCTAGGGGCTTCTGTTTGATATTTAGCAACCAAGAATAGAAGAAAGCCAGAAAAGACATTCTAATCATGTTTTATTACTTATTTCTGAAGAACAGGAAATATTAAAAAGTTAATTTTTTTCTCAACTAAAAAAGGAGCTACGAAAGTGATCCAATCATATTGTTTTTGATACATATGAAAAGCTTATTCAAGAGTAACGTGCCATAACAATGTTTTATTTCAGCTGTAAACCATATGCCAAAAATTGCATTGTTCAAAAGTAATAGTTTTTGTACTCTTTGATATCTTATAGTTTAAGGACCAGATCCTATATCAGACTCCATTAGCAAGGACCCCTGTACCTTTGTGAAGCTCTACTGAAGACAACAAGATTCTGCATGGGCACAGGGGGCAGTGTTAGTAGATCTTGATGTGGAATCAGGGCGTGAAACAAGGTTATGAATCAAATTCATTCCTGGTATAAGCAAACACAACTCTCACTGAATTGTGTCTATTTATGCCAGGGTTAAATTTAGCCATATATATAGATTATCAATGTAACTTACTAATGAAACTTGTATAATGTCTCTCTTTGTGTAGTTATTTTTACAATTTGACTATCTTAACTGAACTGAAAACAACGTAGTCTTTAATTTGAAGGATCATGGAAGAAAGAAAAGAGAATAGAGGTGAATGCTTTGAAAGCACATGCCATAGTTAATGATGGTTTAATAGGGAAACTGTCTCCTACAAAACCTGAATCCTTTTATGGTGAATGCTAATAAGCAAGAAAGCAGTACTGAATATAAGGAGAATATAGATGTATGGTATATTTGATAAGAGAGTTTTCAATAAAAATAGATGGCATTCCAGAGTTGCCTTATATTTTGTTTTCACTTTCCAAGTACATAGCTTGTGCTATTGCATTTATAATATATTTTTCAGTTGTATTAAGTCAAGAAACCATTTCAGTAGTGCACGTTCAAAGTTATTTTCAAAAACGTCTCCGTTTGAGGAGGGAATCTGGGCCACTGCTGAGTCGTTGCTCTAAATCTCTAATAGTGTTACGGAGAATTTCAATTTCCTTGTTTTTTTCCTCTTGGAGATGCTGAAGTTTCTATAGAAATATAAATAAATGTTTTGGTAATTAAAATTTAGAACTGAAATACAGCATAGGTGTATCAACACAACTTGCTGCTACTAATGAAATTATCCTAAGTACAATAATGAGAACATAATATGTATTTTACAAGGATAATTCTCACAAAATCCTCTTTATTTGACAGCCTAATGGCCCTCATCTAGAAAAGCACATGCACGATGCACATGTTTAACTTTAAGTGCACGAGTACTGCCATTGAAGTCAATAGGACTATTCAAGGTAAAAGTTAAGCATGTGCTTAAGTGCTTTGTTGGTACATGGCCAATATGAAATCCCACAATCCTCACCTTACACTGGAATGAAAGCAATAGTTGATGTTTGATTGTGTATGGGCATTATTTTAACAAAATATATTTAAACATCTACAAAAAAATTCAAGCTTATTTGAAAGTGCAAATGGCAGTAACGTTAAATCCCTGAAGCAAGGGATCGTGCATATATTTAAAAATAAACCACCGGATGCTATGCTTAACATTTTCAAAGTTTATTATTATTATTACATATACTTTAAGATATATAATAAATAGTAAATCCTCAACCCTATCCCCTGACCTCCATAAACTGGCACCAGAAGGATTCTGTGGTAAACTGTGACATCATCATACTGGAAAGAGCATAATCAATGAAAGCTGGAAGGCTATGGTGGGGCTGCACGTCGTGCATAGCTGCCAACATGCGACAGCCATAGACAGGAATATTTAGGGCTCAAGCCAAACCCTGTTGAAGTCAGCAGGCTTCAATAGGCTTTGGATCAGGCCCTTAGTTGGGGGATGCACACTGCAATCAAATCCACTGGTTGTTGCTTCCTCCTTCTGGACAGATTTCCAGGATACTGGTGGTTTGTTTGAGGCAATTTATCCCTCTGTGGAGCCTCCACTGAGCACACTGGGTTTGTACAGGTGTAACTGATGACAGAATCTGTCCCCCAGAATCGTTAGTGCTGGGAATGACACATGAGCTGGAAGGTTCACAGCTTCACTTTCAGATACATCAAAAATCATTGTTTTACTTGGTAAGTGAGCAATATGGTTTGGAGCCATGGTGGCACAATAAACAAGGAGCGGCACATTTTGTAAAAATGGCAGTCACTTTTCAAAGCAAGCTGCGCTTTAAAACCTTGCATATCATACAGAAATACCAGCAAGATATTCTATATAAACACATGGTAGCAACAGTATTTGCAACCCACATACATTTTTAGGAAAAAGCTATTAAAACACATACCCTTCTGTAGATGTTTTGAGGCAAGACAGTGGTATCTGGATATGATTTTGTTGTTTTATTCTGAACTCTTGCTAATTTAGCATTGAACTGAAACAAAAGGAAAGGAGAAAAATCCCTAATATTTACACTGACCCAACAGAAGAAAACATTATTCACCAAGGGCAAGTCATGCCTGACAAACCTGATTGCCTTCTATGAGGAGATAACTGGCTCTGTGGATATGGGGAAAGCAGTGGATGTGATATATCTTGACTTTAGCAAAGCTTTTGATATGGTCTCCTACAGTATTCTTGCCAGCAAGTTAAAAAACTATGGATTGGATGAATGGACTATAAGGTGGAGAGAAAGCTGGCTAGATTGTTGGGCTCAATGGGTAGTGATCAACGTCTCGATGTCCAGATGGCAGCCAGTATCAAGCGGAGTGCCCCAGGGGTCAGTCCTGGGGCCAGTTTTGTTCAACATCTTTATTAATGATCTGGATGATGGGATTAATTGCACCCTCAGCAAGTTCACAGATGACACTAAACTGGGGGGAGAGGTAGATACGCTGGAGGGTAGGAATAGGGTCCAGAGTGACCTAGACAAATTGGAGGATTGGGCTCAAAGTAATCTGATGAGGTTCAACAAGAACAAGTGCAGAGTTCTGCACTTAGGAAGGAAGACTCCCATGCACCACTACAGGCTGGGGACTGACTGGCTAAGCAGCAGTTCTACAGAAAAAGACCTGGGGATTACAGTGGACAAGAAACTGGATATGAGTCAGCAGTTTGCCCTTGTTGCCAAGAAGGCCAATGGCATATTGGGCTGTATTAGTAGGAGCACTGCCAGCAGATCGAGGGAAGTGATTATTCCCCTCTATTCGGCACTGGTGAGGCCACACCTGGAGTATTGCGTCCAGTTTTGGGCCCCCACTACAGAAAGGATGTGGACAAATTGGAGAGAGTCCAGCGGAGGGCAATGGAAATGATTAGGGGTCTGGGGCACATGACTTACGAGGAGAGGCTGAGGGAACGGGTTATTTAGTCTGGAGAAGAGAGGAGTGAGGGGGGATTTGATAGCAGCCTTCAACTACCTGAAGGGGGGTTCCAAAGAGGAGGAGCTAAGCTGTTCTCAGTGTTGGCAGATGACAGAACAAGAAGCAATGGTCTCAAGTTGCAGTGGGGGAGGTCTAGGTTGGATATTAGGAAACACTATTTCGTTAGGAGGGTGGTGAAGCACTGGAATGGGTTACCTAGGGAGGTGGTGGAATCTCCATCTTTAGAGATTTTTAAGGCCCAGCTTGACAAAGCCTTGGCTGGGATGATTTAGTTGGTGTTGGCCCTACTTTGAGCAGGGGGTTGGACTAGATGGCCTCCTGAGGTCTCTTCCAACCCTAATCTTCTATGATTCTATGATTATTTTCATAAAATAGGCATAATTTCCACATGTTTTTGCATGTACCTTAAAATGAAAACTGGCAGGGTGATCCAACTACTTAATTAGAAATGCAACTACTTAATAAGATTACAAGTTGACAGTGTCCCTTTAAAAATATTGGCCCAAGTCCTTGATTCTGGTGGTTCAAAGGGGCCATAATATTTGTTTGCCAACCAGCTGAGGATTTTCTCCAACTGTAGGGAGTGTGTCTGGGCAAAAGAAGGCATTGCATACTCTTAATTAAACCAGCCCCAAGTTTGGGTCCTGAGGAGAGCTCATCCCAACCAGAGGTTCATGCCCTATTTATTTTTTTTAACATGTAGAGAATTTGAAATCTTTGCTTAGTTTTTCAGTAGCAGAGCAGTGGCTTTAAAACCTCAGATGTTAAATAAAGCTCCAGTCCTGAAGCTTACAGTACCTATGCAGCGTTCCTCTGAAATCAGTGGACGCTGCCAGCGCATTGCTGGATCAGAGCCTCAAGCTCTCAACATTTTAAAGTAAAGACATCTTCCAAATATTACAGGAACTATAAACATTTGAAAAAATAAGCAAAAAACAAAAGCATTTTTTTCATCCCTCTAGGCGCTAAAAAACAGATAGGGCAAAATTTTCTAAGAGGGCATAACAGATGTACTTAAAACAATTCTTTCTTTCCCAAAAACAACACAATAAGTTATATTATTCTTAAAATACAGACATATCCCCCATTTGTTAATGGTAGTTAATTACACGTGTACATGGAGGAGAGAACAGATCTCAACATTTTTCGTACTGGCCAATTTCGGAGGGCTTACCCTCAGCTCAGATGAAGCTCATTGAGCTATGACAATTTATACCACCTGTGGACCTGCCTCTTTAAATTTTAAGACTGTGAGGATCCAAATTACATTAGTAAGTGCTAATCTCAACCCTTTTCTTTAGATAGAATCTTTTAAATCTATCCAAGGTGCATGTCTATTTGGTCTTTAAACTTTAAACTTATGAAACCCTCTCTTCCCTGTAGTGCATACCTCTATCTGCAGTTTGATTATCTCATTCTGTTTCTCTTTATCTAGAGTTCTCAGTTGTCTGGTTAAGTCTAATATTGTCAGCTCTTTTTTCTCTAGCTTTTCTTTATGCTCTTCTTCTTTTAGTTCAACTAATAATAAAATAATAATATAAAATTGTAATTATCAAGAACATTAATTTTATTAACTGAGTAAAATTCAAAATGAGCAGAAGCTGTAAAATGACAAATTCATGAACCAACTAAAAACACAAATTGAAAAAAGGGGAACACTAACATATTAAAAATGTATTGTTCTTTGTTTGGAATGAAAAAATGGTTATTTTAAATGTCTAATGGATTCCCAAATAACTGACTATTTCAAAGCCACTATCATGATTTTGGCCTGTACTTCGCTGTTCCAGACTCATAATCAGAGATGCAATCTGGTCACCACATTGAAGGCTACAGAGTGTGCTGAAAACATCAAAGGAATCCCTGGTTGCATTGGCTATGAATGCTGAAGCCACTGAGATTTTCTTTTAACTCCAAACCTAACCTTATGCTCTAATAAATTTGTTAGTCTCTAAGGTGCCACACGTACTCCTGTTCTTCTTTTTGCGGATACAGACTAACACGGCTGTTACTCTGAAACCTAACCTCAATGATTTCTTAGCCATTTTAATTGGCAGTCCGGCTGCCAAATTGTGAGTCCAGGCCAGTTCTGCTCTTGCAAAACACATTGCTGCAGAAGCCCTCAGGGAGGAAGATACAGCCTCAAATGCAATGATATATCCATTCTGTGGTTGCTAGGTTCTTTTGGGCAAAAAATTCCTTTCAGTTAGGGTAGCAGTGTCTTTGACTAGTGCTGAAACTGCCCAGTCCACTTTGGGAAAAGAGACAAAATCTGGTTTGCTACAGTTTGTGTTGTAGAATATTTTGGCACACCTGGACAATCTCATTCACTTTGCTGGTGTTTCCCATTCAGCCTTAATTACTTTTTGTAAAAAGATACAAGGGGGAATGTGTGGTTCAGATTTTGAACTGGTTAGAAAATACTTTTTTGTAATTTCTATAGCAGTCCTCTTCTTCCTCCTTAGAATAATTTCTAATGAGCTCATCAGAAAATGAGAATGAAAATGAATTAAATGATGCTGAAGAAGAGCCAGATGCTTAAACAATGTATTCCCTTTATTATGGTTTTTCTTTCCATGTATGAAAACTTTGAGCAGAGCCTCTAGTTCTGGGTCCTTCTGGTGATGCGTCGGTGGAACTGTTATCCCAAGAAGAACAGGGCAGTTTTCTTCAAAGTTTCTGAAGTAATTTCTTGAATCTTTTATAATTTGACTTCTTAAGGGAGGTGGGGATTGGGGACCTGAGTCAGATGGGGAGTCCTGGGAACTTCTTCTGCTAGCAGGCATCTTTTTATCTTTGTCCTTTTGAAAGTGGATAGAAAGCCTGTAAGGGGACACTGCAGCCGCTATCTGGGGCTCACAAGATGGCCTCTGAGATAAAGGTGCTTTTTGTGCCAAATCCAAGAACTCCCTAGCCCAAGAAAAAATTTCTTCCTGAAAGGAAGACTGATTTCCTTCTTCTCTGCTTCATGGAGGGATGACCTGAGCCATGGACCACATGCACCCAAAATGGTCTCACTGGCCACTCCTGGCTCTGTCTGTGGTGGGTTCAGCCGACTGGCTTATGGTTTCCTATGCTGGGCTGCTGCCCTTTGATGTAACTGCCTCTGGTGGCTCAAGTGCTCTCTTCATTTTTCCGCCACCCACTGAGACATTTGTGGTCTCTGACTGTCAGACTCCTCCCTCACAGGTGGGGAACTGGCTCTGGGGTTGGCGTGAGGCAGCCAAAGTGAAACCTTTCTGAGAAGATGAGGTGGCTGGGTTGCACAAGGCACAACCCTCTCCTTCTATACCCTCTGGCGGGGACACAGCACAGGAGAAACACAGCCTTGTCTCCCTCCACCATCCTCCTACCCTATAAACTGAACAGTCAGGGCACGGGGGGAGGCACTGTGCTAATTCCAGGCAGGGTTTGTTTTTTTTTAAATTCTCTCTCTTGCAGCAAGTACTGGATTCTCTGCTCTGCCCGTAGGGAGACAAAGCAAAGCAAAACTGAGGAGGTCCTCCCTGGAAGGTGGGGTTGGGGCTAGTCCCTTGTCCCCAGTTCAATGCTTTGATTCTGCCCCCTATAGCTACAGACAGGCAATGACCCACACTAAGGAGCTATGAACCTAGCCTTGAGAAAGGATAATAGTTACTGTTGCTATATATACAGAGTTCAATATTTTACAAGTAATACATTTCAAATTAAACAAATATAATCTGATGTGAAGTGGAACTCACCCTTACCCCTTATTGTAGACAGGAATATCTTGTTAGAGGGCTTTAGACTTCTATAGAATCTTTGCTTTTAAATTATCTACAAAAAGGTCTCAAATAGGTATAAAATGTGCTACCTATAAGTTTCCTGAACAATATGAAAGTGAAAAAGAGACACAGAACATATATAACCAGCTGGTAATTTTGATTTGGATATGTCATATCTCAGGATCATTAAAACTTAGTGCAGCATTCAGAAAACTTACATTTTCTGCTCATGTCACAATGAACCTTTGTTAATTCCAGCTTGTATTCTTCTTCTTTGTTTTTAATTTCTGTCACAAGTTTGTCAATTTGATTCTTATATTCCTGTGAATTTAAACATGTGAGTATTTGAATTTAAAGTTAAGTGCCTTTAACAAGACCTACCCCTGGGTCTCCAAAACATCATCTCTTATCGGTACTGCTCTGATCTTTAAATAGCTGGTCATCTGTTTTTATGTGCAAGATCAGCTTCAGAAGAAGAGCAATGATAAGAGAAATGAAAAGAATAACTGAGTTCAGCCACAGCTCTTTCAGGAACGATTCATAGATTCCAAAGCCAAAAGGGACCATTGTGATCACCTAGTCTGACCTGCTGTATAACAGAGGCCATAGAATTTCCCCAAAGTTTAATACCATGTCCCTCAGTACATGAAGAACTGTAAACCATTGCTTGAGATGCTCCAATCAAGGGAAATATAGATATATGCCCTATTGCTTTGAATACAGAATGCCCAGTCATGTCTCACCTGTTCATGAGCCTTTAATTTCTCTTCCAAGAGATGGGTATTATTCTTCAGCCTTTCATTTTCATCTGTATAAATAAAATATTGTATCAGTTAGAAAAAATGAAATCTCATCAATACCAACAGTCAGAATAAGGAAATACTTTTGTATGTATTTTTATTATCTAGCTGAACCTTAAAATAAAACTTCTTATTTAGAAGTAGATTCCATTACGACACCCTTTTATTACATCTTTGTGGTTTCTAATACACTTAAAAAAAATTAAAAGCACAATTATTGTTTATTTATAGTATTTGTCTCAGTCTTATTAATTTGGAAGAACTTTAGCCTTATAATAATTGATTTAGTTGATCAGAATTTTAGATGCTAAAATCTTTGTCTCAGGAACCAAGTCTTTGCAGATGTTTGTACAGCACTTGACACAATGGGACCCCAGTACTGAGTGTGGCCTATGGGGTGCTGCTGTAATATATATTAAATCATATAAAATTAACTGTTAAGAGAACACTTTTAAGGTTGCAAAGTTAAGTACTCAACATTTAGGAAATGTCAGAATTAAGGTTGTCCATGTAACCTTAATTTTGCCCCCTTGTACATATTCATTTACAAACATTGATTCCATGATCTCCTACTATTTTTGTGTCATTTAGTGCACAGAATGGACTGCACTAAGTGAACTGAAGCAACTGCTCAATGTTGCTTTTTACCCTCATTATTCTATGTGTGGCCTCATGCTTTATTTACTAAACTCCATCCAAATCCTGCACTGAATACAGAATTAACAACTTCCTCACAGTTTTCCATCTCAGAGCCTCACAAAAATTAATGAATTTATCATCACAACACCCCTGTGAGGTAGAAAAGTATTATTATCCCAGTTTTACAGATGAGAGTGCGCCCACTAACTTTGGGTGCCTGGAGACATCCAGGACTTGATTTTTCAGAGGTGCTGAGCATGTGCAGTTCCCTTGAGTTCAGTTGCAATCATGAGTATGGCTAAGATTTTGTCATAGATATTTTTAGTAAAAGTCACGGACAGGTCACAGGCAATAAAGAAAAATTCACAGAAGCCCATGACCTGTCCGTGACTTTTACTAAAAATATCCATGAGAAAATCGGGAGCAGCAGAGCCCCTATACCCACTGCGACAGCTGGGGAGCTCCAGGGCCCCCCACCACCCATGGGGGCTCGGAGCTAGAGGGTCCCCCCGCCAATGGCTTGGAGCTGTGGGGCCCCCCTGCTGCCAGCAGCCCTAAGCTCCTGAGGAGCCCCGCTGCCCACAGCTTGGAGCTCCCTAGGTCCCCCCTGCTGACCGCAGTAGCTGGGAACTGCGGGGTCCCCCCTGCTGCCTGTGGAGGCCAGGATCTGAGGGGGTCTCTTGGTGTCTGGGGTGGCTTGGACCTTGCGGGGGGCCCCCGCTGCCTGTGGTGGCCGAGGGCTGCAGGGTATCCTTACCACATGTGGTGGCTAGGAGCTCTGGGGAGCCCCCACAGCTCCCGGCCACCGTGGGCAGCAGGGGGAATCTGCAGCTCCCAGACACTGTGGGAATGAAGTCACGGCGGTCTCTGGAAGTGACAGATTCCATGATTTCCACGACTTCCATGACAAAATTGTAGCCTTAATCATGAGTGCTTAGAATTTCTGAAAATCAGACTATATATGTCTCAGGTTGGGTATGCAGTAAATGAGGAACACACAATTAGTGGACTCCTGTGGAAACAGAAAGGAAAAGACTTGAACTAGAAAAGAAAGTTGCAACCCACTTTTATGACAACATTGCTTTCGACATAGCACAAAATGAGTAATATAAAGAAATGGTTGAAGCTTTTCACCCTGAATATATTCCTCCTGACAGATATGATCTCACAGGTCTGCTGCTGTATGCTGAAGTGAAAAACTAGAAGAAATAGTAAATGGAAAACTAAAAGAATCAACATTGACATTAATGCAGGAAGTTTGGTCAAACATGGGAAATGACCCAACAATGGCTTCAACCATCCATAAAGGGAAAAATGCATTCATATGTAATATTATTGTTTCTACTACATATAAAATGAAAACTGCAGAACATTGTCCAAATTGCAGAGGATGCCATCCAAGAATGCAAACGAAAGTATGACATGAAGTTCATTGCCATTTGCTCAGACAACAAAAATAAAATTAAAATAATGAAGGAACCTATCGGATGCAATCGTCCTAAACTTCTGAGGTATGAATGTTCAGCACAATATTTAAACCTTCTTGAGAAAGAAGTAACACCTAACACAATCCTAAAGCACATTGTGTAAGTTCAAAAATTCTGCAACCATCATCAACTTTGTGGGTGGTTGGTTGGTTGGTTGAAAAAAGAAGATTACTACTGAGTTTCCAAATAACTGTTGGTGGAACTCTCAGTAATATTGTGTCTCTATACTTGCATCCAACTACTGTAAGTCTGTTGACATTTTATCAAACAGAAGAGGTTTTTGATCAAAATACAGCACACATTCTGCAGAACAAAGGATTCTACAAAGAAGGAATAAATTTGCAAAAACAATTGGAGATTTTGGAGAGAGTTGACAGATTAGAGGCTAAGGCAGGGGGTCTCAAACTGGGGGTTGAGACCTCTCAGGGGGTCATGAGGTTATTACATGGGGGGTTGCAAGCTGTCAGCCTCCATCCCAAATCCCGCTTTGCCTCCCACATTTATAATAGTGTTAAATATATAAAAAAGTGTTTTTAATTTATAAGGGGGGGGGGTCGCACTCAGAGTCTTGCTATGTGAAAGGGGTCACCAGTACAAAAGTTTGAGAACCACTGGGCTAAGGATACTACTATCACAGTCTCTGTGGAAATCTGGCTTCATTTCATTAACGACAAAGAGCGGGAACCACAGAAAAAAATTCAGAGAACTTGTATATGGTACCTTTCCTTTGGAACAAATTTGTTCCAAACTTAGTAGCATAGGTGCTGAAAGAGCAAATTATTTTGGTAAAAGTATAGTAATATTTAAGGGCAGATATAAAAGAATGATTGGCCTAACTACTTAGTTGGCTAGGGACTCAATTATTGTATACTTGTGTTTTACTTATAGAAATGCAATCCTTGCATTTTGAATAATTTGTGTGCCTTTTTGTGTCTGAGGGATTGCTTCTGAAGTGAACCATATAGTGTTTGTGATTTATATTTTGCCTCAGCAAACCTTCTCGTTTCCCCCCCCAGTATTTTCAGTTGTATTTTTTAGGCTGGGGAAAATCACAACTCAGATTGTCTATGCCCTGTATCAATGGATTTATGAACAAACCATTACTAAAAACCTAATACAAGCAGAGGATTTTCATGGAGTTTCAACAGGCAAGACAAATAAACTGACTCTTCATACAGATGATGCTTGTTATTTTCCTAGAAATTCTAGACCCTATAATCACCTATTAATCAATTCAGTGATCTTCTAGGTCCACTTTAGAGTTCAAGCCTTATAATTGATATCCCCACTGGATTTAATAGTTCATTATGTTATTAAGCCTTATTTATTTCAGCAGTATTGAGTAAATCTTGTTGAATTAATCCCTTTGGATGGAATTAGTGAACACTTGCCAAGCTGGAAGGACTTCTAAACTTTATTTGGCAAAACAAACCTTATTAAAATGTCATATCCTTCTAAGATGTTTCATTGCCTATAGATGTTAACACTTACTTTTATGGATAAAAATGTTACAGTGGGAACTGTATGACAGTAGATTAGAAAAACCTGTTCGATAGCTAATCAATATGTCTTTTGCTTGGGGCAATCAGATCCTAGAGCCTTAGAGAACATTTTACAAAATAGGATACTAGCCCTCAGTCTGCCTTTAATTTGACAGTAAATCTCCTAGCTAAGGATAGTGTCTCTAAGAAAGAATTTAGTGATAGCCACCGAGGCCTTGAGATTATAGCGTTGTCAATGAATCACAGAAGATACCGGATTCTTATTTAAGGCTGATTTTCATAGATACTATTGTCACTTTACATCAGTGTTAAGGGTCCTTAAAGTGGGAGTAAATTATATATACACCCCTTTAAGGTCCTTTACACTGCTGGAGTGGTGTAAAGTAGTTTTAGAATAAATGAGAATCAGTCCTTTAGAGTCCTGGCTCATTTGTTGAAAAGAAAGCCAACCTACCTCCCAGACAGATGGTAAATGGGACAGTGAACCCTCAATAAGAGGAGCTGAATCACTTTCAGTTGGGTAATGAAAGCCCTTTAAGCGACCACTGCTAAAGCTGTTCCCCACACAAAATTCCCATTGATTTCAATAGGAATTATGGAGGAACAGGGCACAATTCTGAGAGCTGCAGAGCACTTCCTTCAACATGCTGAATATTCATAGCTCCCATAGAGGCTAATGGGAGTTGAGGTTGCTCAGTACCTGACAGGAGACATTCAGAGGCCCAGATCCTCAAAGGTATTTAAAGTCTAAGGCCTGGTCTACACTAGACGTTTATGTCGAAGTTAGCGCCGTTACATCGAATTAACCCTGCACCCGTCCACACCGCGAAGGTATTTAGTTCGACATAGAGGTCTCTTTAATTCGACTTCTGTACTCCTCCCCGACGAGGGGAGTAGCGCTAAATTCGACATGGCCATGTCGAATTAGGCTAGGTGTGGATGGAAATCGACGCTAATAGCTCCAGGAGCTATCCCACAGTGCACCACTCTGTTGACGCTCTGGACAGCAGTAAGAGCTCGGATGTTCTGAACTGCCACACAGGAAAAGCCCCGGGAAAATTTGAATTGGAATTCCTTTTCCTGTCTGGCCAGTTTGAATCTCATTTCCTGTCTGGACATCGTGGCGAGCTCAGCAGCACTGGCAACGATGCAGAGCTCTCCAGCACTGATGGCAGTGCAATCTCAGAATAGAAAGAGGGCCCCAGCATGGACTGATCGGGAAGTCTTGGATCTCATCGCTGTGTGGGGCGATGAGTCCGTGCTTTCCGAGCTGCGATCCAAAAGACGGAATGCAAAGATCTATGAGAAGATCTCTAAAGACATGGCAGAGAGAGGATACAGCCGGGATGTAACGCAGTGCCGCGTGAAAATCAAGGAGCTGAGGCAAGGCTACCAGAAGACCAAAGAGGCAAACGGACGCTCCGGATCCCATCCCCAGACATCCCGTTTCTACGAGGCACTGCATTCCATCCTCGGTGCGGCCGCCACCACTACCCCACCACTGACTGTGGACTCTGAGGATGGGATAGTGTCCACGGCCGGATCCTCGGACATGTTAGCGGACGGGGAAGATGAGGAAGGAGATGAGGAGGACGAGGCAGTCGACAGCGCTCACAACGCTGATTTCCCCGACAGCCAGGATCTCTTCATCACCCTTACAGAGATCCCCTACCAACCCTCCCCAGCCGTTACCCCGGACACAGAATCTGGTGAAGGATCATCCAGTAAGTGTTGTAAACATCTAAACATTTATTTGTAACAGAACATGATTATTAACAATTTAAAAAATGGGTTTCTCATGATTAGTTTGATTAACTTAACGGTTCAGTCATGGGCAGTGCAACTATTTGAAAAAAATCTAGCAATGTCCGGTTTTGCATGATTGTCCTGCCCAAGCCGCTCTACTGTTTAGTCCCTGCTACTGCAGCTACAGTAAGATGCGGTCTATATGTCCGGGGATGGAGCAGAAATCCTCCGGGGACATCTCAAGGAAGCTCTCCTGCAGGTAATTTGAAATCCGCTGCATTAGGTTCTTGGGGAGAGCGGCCTTATTGGGTCCTCCGTTGTAGGACACGTTGCCGCGCCACGAGACTAGCAAGTACTCCGGAATCATTGCTTGGCACAGCATGGCGGCATACGGCCCTGGTCTTTGAAGGCTTTCCCGGAGCATTCTCTGTCTGTCGCTCTCAGAGATCCTCATGAGGGTGATGTCGCTCATGACGACCTGCTTTGAATGAGGTAGGGGAATGTTAGTGTTGGGACTGCTTTACCGTTCCTTTACAGAACTGTAACCGCTGGTTTGCAGCCACGCGGTGGAGGCGGGAGAGGGTCAGCCGAAAGGGATCGTTCCCGGGGACAGCCGCGAGGGTGTGGGACAGGAGCAGACTTCCTGCTTGCCGGATTGCTGGCAGCAGGGACCGACATTGATTTCAATGTGAAATGAGGCCATTGCTAATATTAAAGTTTTAAGCTGCCACGAATCTACGGCTTACCATGTCTGCGTGCAAGAGCAATTCCGTTGTCCTGACAGGGTTCTCGAAAGTGCTCTGCAAAACCCCAGACACTGAATGCGAAGGCCGAGAATTCGACCTTGTGCTGAGTGCGCATGTGATAGGTGCTGTGCATGGTCCTGTTCACAGAGAAAGACTATGTTCTTTGTTCACAAGTACATTTAGCTTTCTGAGGAATTCACTCCCTTTTTCCCATTCCCACAGCCCCATCTGCGACTGTCTCACAACCTAGCCTGTCATCACACTCCCAGAGGCTAGGGAGGATTAGGCATAAGAAGAAGAGGACACGGGAGGACATGTTCTCAGAGCTTATAGCCTGCTCCCGAGCCCAGGCAGTACAGCAGACCCAGTGGCGGGAAAACTTGACCCGAATGCACCAAGCAAACATGGATCGGGAGGAGAGGTGGCGTCAGGAAGACCAGCAGGCGACTCAAACCCTGCTTGGACTACTGAGGGAGCAAACGGACACGCTCCGGCGCCTTGTGGATGTTCTGCAGGAACGGAGGCAGGAGGACAGAGCCCCGCTGCAGTCCATCTCTAACCGCCCTCCCCCGCCACCAAGTCCCATACTCCCTTCACCCAAAGTGCACAGAAGGAGAGGCGGCAGAGTCCCTGCTAACTCTCACTCCACCCCTGCAGAGAGCTCGAGCAGCAGAAGGCTCTCATTCCCCAAAGTTTGACAAGTACTTTCCTTCCCGCCTGACACAAGCCCCCGTCCAAGTTTCACTTCCCAGTCCCATGTGTAGTTGATAATAAAAAATATGTTTCTGTTAACTACTGTTTCCATCATGTTCTTTTGGAGGAGGGGGGGAAAGGGGGTTGGTAATTGGACAGGACAGTCACCTTTGGCAGGGTACATAGTCGGGGGCAGGCACAGCAGCAAGGCACATACATAGTGCAGTGATGCAGTGACTACTTACCCTGGTTAGTCTGGGAGGTTCTTTTCATGTTATGTGGTGGGGGGTGGGTTGCTCTGTGACTTTGTGGCAGGGGAGGGCAGTTAGAGATCTTAAGCGGCGGTCCTTAGGCAGGATCACAGAGCCACACAGCAGGGGATCTGTAACCGTCCCCCCCCTGCCACAAAGTCACATAGACCCCCCATACACACAGTCCCTATCAGGAGGGGTGACAGGCTCCGTTGAAAGAACCATCCCACCGCAGCGGAGCCTGTCAGTCCTTGAGTTTAGAAGCTGCATTCGCGCGACTACACTACACCCGCTCCGCACCACAGTCTGCGTCCCAGTTTTTAAAAATTCCCGCGAAAACAGTATTAAAGAAAACGGTGTGCTTTAACAAAGTTGAACTATTTTTATTTTGAAACGTGTGTTGGAAGTGGGGTGAAGGCTTCTCTGTACACAAAATTAGAAAGTCACAGGTTACCCTGCTCACTCAGGAACTTTGCTTTCAAAGCCTCCCGGATGCACAGCGCTTCCCGCTGGTCTCTTCTAATCGCCCGGCTGTCTGGCTGTGAGTAATCAGCAGCCAGGCTAATTTCCTCAACCTCCCACCCCGCCATAAAGGTCTCCCCCTTGCTCTCACAGAGATTGTGGAGCACACAGCAAGCTGCTATAACAATGGGGATATTGGTTTCGCTGAGATCACAGCGAGTCAGCAAGCTTCTCCATCTCCCCTTGAGACGTCCAAAAGCACACTCCACCACCATTCTGCACTTGCTCAGCCGGTAGTTGAAGAGTTCTTTTTCAGTGTCCAGGGCACCTGTATAGGGCTTCATGAGCCAGGGCATTAGCGGGTAGGCTGGGTCCCCGAGGATGACTATAGGCATCTCCACATCCCCAACAGTTATTTTGTGGTCCGGGAAGTAAATACCTTGCTGCAGCCGTCTAAACAGACCAGAGTTCCTGAAAACACGAGCGTCATGAACCTTGCCCGGCCATCCCACGTAGATGTTGGTAAAACGTCCCCTGTGGTCCACCAGTGCTTGCAGCACCATGGAAAAGTAGCCCTTTCTGTTAATGTACTGGCTGGCCTGGTGGTCCGGTGCCAGGATAGGGATGTGAGTTCCATCTATGGCCCCACCGCAGTTTGGGAATCCCATCGCTGCGAAGCCATCTATGATCGCCTCCAAGTTTCCCAGGGTCACTACCTTTGGCAGCAGTACATCAACGATTGCCTTGGCTACTTGCATCACAACAACCCCCACGGTAGATTTGCCCACCCCAAACTGGCTCGCGACTGACCGGTAGCAGTCAGGCGTTGCAAGCTTCCAGAGGGCTATGGCCACTCGCTTCTGGACAGTCAGGGCTGGTCGCATCCGGGTGTCATTGCGCTTCAGGGCAGGGGACAGCAACTCACAAAGTTCAAGGAAAGTTCCCTTCCGCATGCGGAAGTTTGGCAGCCACTGTGATTCATCCCAGACCTGCAGCACTATGCGGTCCCACCACTCAGTGCTTGTTTCCCGGGCCCAGAATCGCCGTTCCACGGCATCAACATGACCCATTGCCACCGTGATGTCCTCGGCGCTGGGTCCCCTGCTTTCTGAGAGGTCTGTGCTACTCTCAGACTTCAGGCCATCACCGCGTTGACGTAGCCTCCTCGCCTGACTTTTCTGCATCTGCCTCAGGGCAACCTGTATGATAAGCTGCGAGGCGTTGAGAGCGGCCACAACTGCAGCGATGGTTGCAGCGGGCTCCATGCTCACAGTGCTGTGGCGTCCGCGCTGTCAATGACTTGAAAAGTGCGCGAAATGATTTCCCGCCGGCGCTTTCAGGGAGGGAGGGAGGGCGGGAGTGAGTGATGGATGGATGACGACAGTTACCCAAAAGCACCCTCGACACATTTTTTTACCCAGAAGGCATTGCTGGCTCGACCCAGAATTCCAATGGGCAGCGGGGACTGCGGGAACTGTGGGATAGCTGCCCACAGTGCACCGCTTCCAATGTCGACGCTTTCCCCGTTAGTGTGGACTCACAAAGTCGAATTACTGTCCTTAGTGTGGACACACACGTTCGACTTTGCAATATCGATTCCAAATATTCGATTTAAGTAAAATCGAACTACTCTCGTAGTGTAGACAAGGCCTAACTCCCATGGAAGTTAGATGGGGCAGTGTCTTGCAGGATTTGATCCTTTGTTATTAGTTGATGTGCGTTGAGCAGATGCTTAGCTTGTTGTGTGTTTTAATCTATTTTGCATAGATTTCATCGACATGAAAAGCTGCATTGAGTTTATGTATTCAAAAATCCACAAATTTGTTTAATTTGGATTGTCATGATTTTTTTTAGAAGGTAGGGGTTGTTAGATCTGAATCATCTACTAATACATTTCTCTAGCTTTTGGTTTCATACATGTAGAAATTTTTGTTGCTAAAAGTTGATAGTGGAAACAAATCAAGGTTATCAAACCGGAGACCGGAGACTGAGACTACAAGGTCATTTGAAAACAGTGGAGTCTTTAAAAAAAGAAATCTTTACATACAAATAGTACACAGAAAGAAACTAAGAAATTCAATACATACACAATCATTTTTAAGACTATGCACATGTAGCAAAGTTTGTGACATTACTGTATGGCAAAAATTCAAGTTTGGACAATTTTCTCTCACTACATTCTATTCTTCAAGATTGACACTGTCCAATAAATGAATTAGGCAGGATGACTTAGGGCAGGTCTTCACTACAGGGGGGGGGGGGGGTGTGTCGATTTAAGATACGCAAATTTAGCTACGCGAATAGCGTAGCTGAATTTGACATATCGCAGCCGACTTACCCCGCTGTAGGGACGGCGGCAAAATCGACCTCTGCAGCTTCCCGTCGATGGCACTTACTCCCACCCCCGCTGGTGGAGTAAGAGTGTCGATTCGGGGATCGATTGTCGTGTCCCAACGGGACATGCTAAATTGATCCCCGAGAGGTCGATTTCTACCCGCTGATTCAGGCAGCTAGTGTAGACCTAGCCTTAGTCAAAATGACTAAAGGAGGATTTCTAAAATGGGTGAAAAATCAACATTTCTGAAGGAACAGCAAAAGTACTCCCTCAGAGAGTCTATTTACATGATATACATTCTACCAGCATTTTCCTGAGGGCTATAATATTTTATCACCATTATGAGAAACTGCGGGGGTATTTGGAATGCCCATGGCAAATTATATCAAGACTCTAGAGTTTTAGAGTAAATATGGGGAGAGAGCGTGAAGTAGACAAAAGGAGAAAAAAGCATGGAAGAAGTGTCTGTAAGACTGTCAATATGATTGAAAAATTAAAAACTGTATTGAACAATTAAAATGTGCTAACATAGAATAGATAGTTCTAATTATCTGCTACTGGCTTATAAACTAAGCCAAGTTTAAACCTATAAATGCAAAATATTGGGCAAACTGACAGAATACAAGCTGAGCTGATTAGAACTAGATATCATACTTTTATTAATGTGAAACCAATAAGTGTGAGAGAGATGGCATTCATTCTACGGAAAATTCACCTCCCAGCACAAGGCTTAAGTACCACTTAAATCCATAGGCTCAAGGAGCACTTAGCAAGCACAGAGTTTGTGCTGGCCCTTCATACAGGGTGAATTTCACAAGTGACAATTAGAAGAAACGGAGATTTCACAGAAATCAACATTGTTAGGAGTATAAAAATCTGCTTCTAATTATGCTGTGTATAAAAAAAAGACTAAACATTACAAATATATTGTGACAAAGTTCCTCCTCTATTTTGGTGGGTCCTGCACTTATTGGCAGATTTTCTTGCCTCAGCGATTCACCATGTGGGTTGGGGAACAACCCAGAGACCTTCCCCTCTGGGAGAACCCACAGTCCAGGTCAATTGGGAGGTTTGGGGGGAACCTGGGCCCGCCCTCTACTCCGGGTTCCAACCCAGGGCCCTCTGGACTGCAGCTGTCTATAGTGCCTCCTGTAACAGCTGCATGACAGCTACAACTCCCTGGACTACTTCCCCATGGCCTCCTCCAAACACCTTCCTTATTCTCACCACAGGACCTTCCTCCTTGTAAGGGGAGCCGACCCACCCCTGCGGCACCTCCTGCTGGTTGTCCAGGGAATTAGCTCACCAGACTCTGGAGTGCCCTCTGCAGGCCAGTGGATCCAACTCATTCTCTCCTTCTCAGCTCCCGTATCCCTCCCAGGACCCCAGTGCCCTTTGCTCTGGGTGCTGCCCCTGGCAGTACCCACATGCTAGATCTCCCCTCCCAGGGGAACCCCCACCCACTAACCCCACCTCACCTCAGTATCAGGCTACTGCCAGTCACCATCTAGCCCCACTCCCTGGGGCAGACTGCAGTATCAGCCACTCATCAGAGGTAAGGTTGGGTTTGGGCCCACTGTCTTGGCCTATCTCCAAGCTACCCTCTGCAACCCCCAGTACCTCCTAGCCTAACACTAGGCCACAGCCTGGGACTTTCCAAGCTGGAGCTCCCTAGCTCCTCAGCCTTTCCCCAGCCCTGCTCCACTTAGGTACTCTGCTCTAGTTCCCTGCAGCCAGGCCCTTCTCTCTCTGCATTCAGAGAGAGACTCTGGGTGCCTGGCTCCCAGCCTTTTTATACAGGCCAGCTATGGCCTGATTGGGGTGTCCCAGCTGTGGCTACTTCCCCAATCACCCCAGTAGCTTTTCCCTTTGCCCCAGCCCTCTGCCAGGGCTGTTTTAAACCCCTCAGGCAGGAGCGGGGTAAGCACCCTGCTACACTCCTGGTGTCTGATAACACTTGTGCTCCTCAGTCCTCCAGCAGCACACCCTCTCAGCTCCTTGCACCTCTTGCTCCCAGCTCCTCACACTAGCACCACAAGCTGAAGTGAGCTCCTTTTTAAAACCCAGGTGCCCTGATTAGCCTGCCTTCATTGATTCTAGCAGCTTCTTCTTAATTGGCTCCAGGTGTCCTAATTAGCCTGCCTGCCTTAACTGGTTCTAGCAGGTTCCTGATTACTCTAGTGCAGCCCCTGCTCTGGTCACTCAGGGAACAGAAAACTACTCATCCAGTGACCAGTATATTTGCCCTCTACCAGACTCCTGTACCCCACTGGTCTGGGTCTGTCACAATATTTATCATTTTATTTCAAAATAATATCTAATAATAACAGATACCTAGATTAAGTATTTCTGGATGGTAGCTGCATTTTAAGAACATTATCAAACTAGCCTTGTCTTCACTTACCGGAGGGTCCGGCGGCAGGCAATCGATGTTCTGGGATCGATCCCGGAAGTGCTCGCAGTCGGCGCCGGTACTCCAGCTCGCCGAGAGGAGTACGCAGCATCGACGGGGGAGCCTTCCTGCCGCGTCTGGACCGCGGTAAGTTCGGACTAAGGTACTTTGAATTCAGCTACGTTATTAACGTAGCTGAATTTGCATACCTTAGTCCGAAGTGGGGACTTAGTGGGGACCAGGCCTAAGACCTAAAGCTTCCTTGACCCAGTAAAGCACTAATGCATGTGTAAGCACATGATTAAGTGCTTTGCTGGATCGCAGAGTACTTAAAAAAGGTGATTCACACTACCTTGATTTCTTGCAAGATTTCTTGCGCTGCTAAGAAATAAAAAACAAACCAAAAATTCAGGATATAAATCCTCATTCAGGCAAAACTCCCATTGAAGATAAAGCATTTTTGTACGTGAAGGACTGCAGGAAAAGTCCTTTATTGTGTATCACACACTTAAGCTTAGGCACATATGAAATGATAGGATATATCAGGTTTGTTTCTAATTTAATTTTGTTGTGTTTTCCGATTGGCAGTTAGAGATTGGTCTAACAAAAGGATTACATGTGAATTAGGAATCTCCTTGTTTATGCAATAGATGTATATTTGTTCTAAAATATAATGCAATGTACTTTACAGGATTTTGTTTGTTTTTTTACCTCTCAGGTTACACTGATTTTCAATTGTTTGTCTTAGACCCTTTATCACATTCTGGAGAGTGGCATATTCTAAACAAACAAAAAGAAATATAAATATATTATTGTTCAGTGATTTCTTATTATTTTCATTTTAGGATTCCACTCTAACAACTGAAAACAACCATAAATATCTTATTTAACAATGAGTGGTCTTTTGTAACAGGTAGCAGGTACTTCAAGGAAAAACAATCTTACAACTATTTCAGTGTTCAGTTATAGGCTTTTCCAGATGGACAAATCCATGTTATACCTATTATAGGTAATACAGGCAATGACATTTATAGTTCAGGTTTCCCGACACTGTCCATTATACGAACAAACATGTTTTCAGTCACTTAAAGCTTTGCCAAATGTTAAGTGTTTGAACAGAGCTAGGTGTTGGCCTCACTGTGATTTTTTTTTTTTATTGAAACCTTCAGCAAAAATAGTTCAGCCATTTCTCAGAACAAAATTAGGGAATAATACATTGTTTTCTGCCATGTTAAAAAAATTCTTACAACTCTTTTGTTGAGAAGCTCTAGCACCTCCCTACTTCAGAACAGAGACTTGTAATTTGGCCAGGGAGTGGGGATTATGCTGATGTCAGGGATGTGCCTTTTGGCATTCCTGTGAAAATCTCCCTGAATTTGGCCAGGTTTTGATCCTCTGAAAATCTTAATTTGCACATGTTCAGTAGAGACTTTTAGAGTTTGGCAGCTAAATTCTCTGAAGATTCTGTTTGCATGGGGCATAATCCAAACAGGGATGGACAGGAATTTCCTTGCAATATAAGAACGGCCATACTGGGTCAGACCAATGGTCCATCTAGCTCAGTATCCTGTCTTCTGACAGTGGCCAATGAGAGGTGTTTCAGAGAGAATGAACAGAACGGGTAATCATCAAGTGAGCCATCCCCTGTCAGCCATTCCCAGCTTCTGGCAAACAGAGACTAGGGACACCATCCCTGCCCATCCTGGCTAATAGCCATTGAGGGACCTATCCTCCATGAATTTATCTAGTTCTTTTTTTAAACCTGTTATAGTCTTGGCCTTCACAACATCCTCTGACAAAGAGTTCCACAGGTTGACTGTGAGCTGTGTGAAGAAATACTTCCTTTTGTTTGCTTTAAACCTGCTGCCTATTAATTTTATTTGGTGATCCCTAGGTCTTGTGTTATGAGAAGGAGTAAATAATACTTCCTTATTTACTGTCTCCACACCAGTCATAATTTTATAGACCTCTATCATATCCCCTTAGTTGTCTCTTTTCCAAGCTGAAAAGTCCCAGTCTTATTAATCTCTCCTGATACGAAAGCTATTCCATGCCCCTAATCATTTTTGTGCCCTTTTCTGTACCTTTACCAATTCCAGTATATCTTTTATCAAGCACACAGGACTTGAAAGCAGGAAGCTCTCTGTCCCGTGTTCTCACTGCTGGAGCCTAGGCAGAAAGGAGGAGGAGGACTGGAATGCAGAGGAGGAGGTAAACTGGGGCAAAAGTGCCATGGTGGAGACTCGGGCAGGGGTAGTTAGAGGGGGAAGTGGGATGAGGAACCAGGGAGGGACTGAAACTGCGAGCCAAGAGGCAGCAGTTGGGAGAAGAATGGGAGCCTAAACCAGGGGAATGGGACACAGAATCAAGGGGGCTGGAGGGAGTGGAATGAGACTTAGATGAGAAGCCAAAGTGGGGTGGGGGTGGAGGACAAAGACCGGGACAAAAACATAAGGGAGACCAAGGGCGAAGAGCCTATAACTCCTAAAGTATACTGCCCTCAAACTCTGGAACAAAACAAGGATTCTTAAATCTCAGCATTCCTCTGCTGTCAATAAAACTGTGAAACCCACTGGCAAACATGTGCCTCATCTAACTAGCGCCTGGCCCATATAAACTATGACAACCTACTACTTCTACCAGTTACTCTTTTAGATGAAGCAGCAGAGATTTATTTAGATCTAAAGGTTCCAAGCCTGCTGATGGACCAAGTGGGTGTAAACATGATGTTAACATGATAGAATTTCTGTTTTTTTGGGGGTTTTTTTTAAACCTAGGAAATTACATACAAAAACTGCATTAAAAGAGTGTTAAGGCTGTGAAGTTAAGCACCCAACAGCAAGGCAATGACAAAATTAAGGTAGCCCTTAAAATCTTAATTTGGCTCCCTTGTGCATATGCATTATGATACAGTCTTTAATTACGTTTTCACATTTTTTTAAAGCAGCCCCTTCATTCAGTGCCCAGGATTGATGGTGCTCAATGAAGGAACAGCTATTCAAGATTTCATTTTCTCATCATTCAGTTTCTGCATTATTGCACATCATTCCAGCCTTGTTATAAATATAGAATTATTAACTTTTTCAGGGGCTGTTCTATGGCACTCATTACTGTAGCATTTGAGTGTTTCACAAACATTACTTAATTTATATTCACAATTCCCCTGTGAGGTAAGATGTTATTATTCCCATTTTGCAGATGGGGAACTGAGGCACAAAGATATTAATGTCAAAAGTGTCCAGAAATGTTGGATGCCCAATTATTGAGATCTTTGTCCTAATTTTTCAGAGACCTGAATATTTTATAGCACTTTATATGTTTAGGGCATCGTTCAATTGTAGGCTTCAATTTACAGACTTCATTTGTAGTTGTGAGCATTTGGCAATTCTGCAAAGCAGACCCCAGGTGTCTCACGTTGGGCACACATAAAATGAGAAACAGTTGTGGCCATCTGTGAAAACTTTGTATTAAGTGACATTCTTAGTGACATATAAATTCTGTGGCAGAGACAGGGATAGAATCAAATTCTCCAGGATGGCATTCAACTGTGTAAACAAGATTATCCTTTCTCTTCCTGCAGTCCCCAGCCTCATTCACGACACACCATCCAATTCTGCAGCAAACAAGGCAGACAACAGACTTCTTTACTACACATCCTTGATTAATTTCCAGACCACTGAATGAGGCAGAGGTCCTACGGAAGAAATAGTATGTGAAGATGTAATTAAAGATTGTATCATAATGCATATGCACAAGGAAGTCAAGTTAAGGTTGCACTGGTTCTACTCTACTCTGCGCTGTTAATGTCTCAACTAGAATATTGTGTCCAGTTCTGGGCACCACATTTCAGGAAAGATGTGGACAAATTGGAGAAAGTCCAGAGAAGAGCAACAAAAATGATTAAAGGTCTAGAAAATATGACCTATGAGGAAAGAATGGAAAAATTGAGTTTGTTTAGTCTGGAGAAGAGAATACTGGCTGGGGGATGGGACGGACAGATGTCATAACAGTTTTCAAGTACATAAAAGGTATTACAAGGAGAAGGGTGAAAAATTGTTGTTGTTAACCTCTGAGTATAGGACAAGAAACAATGAGCTTAAATTGCAGCAAGAGAGGGTTAGGTTGGACATTAGGAAAAACTTCCTAACTGTCAGGGTAGTTAAGCACTGGAACAAATTGCCTAAGGAGGCTGGGGAATCTCCATCACTGGAGATTTTTAAGTGCAGGTTAGACAAACACCTGTCAGGAATGGTCTAGTTATTATTTAGACCTGCCTTGAGTGCAGGGGACTAGACTAGATTACCTATTGAGGTCTCTTTCAGTCCTACACTTCTATGATGCTATTATTCTAATTCTTTCATTTCCTAACTTTTGAGTGTTTGACTTTGCAACCTTAACATTAATTTAATATAGTTTTTTTTAATGCAATATACAATGACAGTGGTGGGATTCTTGATTCTGAAGATTACAGGACGAGAGGAACCAGCACCTTCATAATTTATATAGTTTTTGTGTGTTCTAAGTCTCACATTTTATTGGAAATACCAATAGATGAAGGATAAGTGCATCTTCAAATTTCATCAAATTTATTTTACCTAAATTTTAAATGGAGATATTGTTTCTGATATTCTTGCTTTTCTTCTTATGAATTGAATTTAAATTTGGAGATTAAGTAGAAGGTGAAGGAGGATTGATTTAGATATAGCTCCTAAATAGACATAGGTTTTTTTTGTTTTGTTTTTTTATTGTCCAATCTCTCTTTTCCCCTTTCGGATATCAGATATTATCATGTGATTTATAATCCGGACAAAAGTTGGAGAAATTAAAAGAGTATGCAGCTCTGTACTTTGTTCCAGTCTTCCATCTGTCACAAATCTTTCTGTGGAGGGCAGCCCCTTTCCGCTACATGGGGAGTGCACACACACGAGTCAATTACTTCATCCCCACCCCAACAGGTGCTGCAGGGCATCTTTTTAGTGGGTCAGCACTCACAGTCCAACTGGGGCCTTGAGACTGCCTCATCCCTTCTCTATGTCCCGAGTGATGCCACCAAACAGCCCATAGCCAGCAAAAGGAGTTAAACAAGAGAAAAGTAAAGCAGCTCCTTCCAGCATAGGGACCTCCCTTACTTCAGAGGGGCCCTTGGAGTATCAATGTCCACTTTAGAGTTCACTGGGCTCCAGTTCTTTGCTCCTTCAACTCAGGATTTTTGCACCTTCCTTCTCTGAGGGCAGGGGCTCTGCGAGCTGTCAGTCCCCTCTCATGCACTGGAAAAGCTCAACAGTCTGTTTCCATCCCAGGGTTCCCCATCTGAGTAGAATTACTTATTTTTAACTCCTCCTCCAGTCCTGGCACCATTTGCAGGTGTGACAGGGCAGGGCCACTCCAGCCCAAAGCAGCTCCTTATCCCCTTCCATGCTAGTGCAGGATGTATATACCCCATCACAGCATCTTAAACAAAACCACTATGAAAATACAATTTTGAATTTGTTTGGGAAACAGGCCATTTCTTATTGGTAAATAATTTCAGAAACCAGAAGTTATTTATAAGGAAAAAACTATTCTGTTTTTTCAAACTTTTGCAATATGAACATGTGAACACAAGATGGCTCTCCTGTAATATGTTAAAATTTAAAATCCTCATTAGATATTATGTGAATGCCTCTTTTTAAAAACTCATACTGTTGAGAAACTACACACAGAAAAAAGACGGTTACTCACCGTTGTAACTGTTGTTCTTCGAGATGTGTTGCTCATATCCATTCCATTAGGTGTGCGCGCGCCGCGTGCACGATCGTCGGAAGATTTTCTACCCTAGCAACACCGGCGGGTCGGCTGTGGAGCCCCCTAGAGTGGCGCCTTCATGGCGCTGAATATATACCCCAGCCGACCCGGCGCCCCCTCAGTTCCTTCTTGCCGGCTACTCCGACAGTGGGGACGGGGGGCGGGTTTGGAATGGATATGAGCAACACATCTCGAAGAACAACAGTTACAACGGTGAGTAACCGTCTTTTCTTCTTCGAGTGCTTGCTCATATCCATTCCATTAGGTGACTCCCAAGCCCAACTTAGGTGGTGGGGTCGGAGTGAGACATTGCTGTGTGCAAAACTGCTGACCCGAATGCTGCATCGTCTCTGGACTGCTGCACTAGTGCATAGTGAGCTGTAAACGTGTGGACTGATGACCAAACCGCCGCTCTACAAATGTCCTGGATCGGAACTTGCGCCAGGAAAGCCGTCGAGGAAGCTTGGGCCCTCGTGGAGTGAGCGGTGAGGTGCGGTGCTGAGACACCTGCCAGGTCATAGCAAGTCCGGATGCAAGACGTAATCCAGGAGGATAGGCGTTGTGAGGAGACCGGTGAGCCTTTCATTCGGTCGGCCACTGCAACGAAGAGTTGCGTCGTCTTTCTAAAGTGCTTTGTGTGGTCAATATAGAAGGCCAGGGCCCTTCGTACGTCCAGGGAATGCAAACGTTGATCCTGGCGAGTGGCATGTGGTTTGGGATAAAAGACCGGGAGAAATATGTCCTGGTTGATATGAAATGGAGAAACCACCTTAGGGAGAAAGGCAGGATGTGGACGAAGCTGCACTTTATCCTTATGGAAAACTGTATAAGGGGGCTCGGATGTAAGCGCCCTGAGTTCAGAAACGCGCCTTGCTGAGGTGATGGCTACGAGGAAGGCTGTCTTCCAGGATAGGTACAAAAGCGAACAGGTGGCTAGTGGTTCGAATGGAGGACCTGTGAGCTTGGAGAGAACCAGGTTGAGGTCCCACGTCGGGACGGGCTGACGTTGTTGTGGGTACATCCGGTCTAAGCCCTTGAGGAATCTAACGACCATCGGGTTAGAGAATACCGAGGACGCGAGTTCCCCTGGGTGAAAAGCCGATATAGCGGCCAGGTGAACTCTGATTGAAGATATCGCCAACCCCTGCTGTTTTAGGGAGAGGAGATATTCCAAAATGAGAGGAATGGGTGCCTGCAACGGGGACGTGGCTCGTTGTTCGCACCAACAGGAGAACCGCTTCCACTTGGCCAGGTACGCGGTGCGTGTTGAGGGCTTCCTACTGCTCAGCAGAATCTGTTGGACAGAGTGCGAGCATTGCTGCTCTGCCTGGCTGAACCATGGAGCAGCCACGCCGTGAGGTGGAGTGATTGCAGGTCGGGGTGACGCAGCCGGCCGTGGTCCTGGGAGATGAGATCCGGATATAATGGAAGCGGGATCGGTGTCTGAACCGAGAGTTCCAACAGTGTGGTGTACCAATGTTGTCTCGGCCACGCTGGAGCGATCAGGATTACCTGTGCCTGGTCTCTGCGCAATTTGAGCAGTACCTTGTGGACCAGAGGAAACGGAGGGAAGGCATAAAACAGGTGGTCTTTCCAGGGAAGGAGAAACGCATCCGAGAGGGAGCCCGGAGCTCGACCTTGTAGGGAGCAGAACACGTGGCACTTCCTGTTGTCTCGAGATGCAAACAGGTCTATCTGGGGAAACCCCCACCTCTGGAAGATGGAACGTATGATGTCCGGACGGATAGACCACTCGTGCGTCCGGAAGGACCTGCTGAGTCGGTCCGCTAGAGTGTTCTGGACTCCAGGGAGGAAGGATGCCGTGAGATGGATTGAGTGGGCGATGCAGAAGTCCCACAGGCGAATGGCCTCTTGGCATAGAATTGACGAACGTGCTCCTCCTTGCTTGTTGATGTAAAACATGGCCGTGGTGTTGTCGATGAGAACTAACACACAACGGCCACGTAGGAGATTGAGAAATGCTTGGCACGCCAGGCGCACCGCCATCAGTTCCCGAACATTGATGTGCAGGGCTAACTGGGGTGCAGTCCACAGGCCCTGGGTATGGTGTTCGTTGAGATGGGCGCCCCAACCCAGAGATGAAGCGTCTGTGACCAGGTGCAGAGAGGGCTGTGGGGTGTGAAAAGGCATCCCCTCGCAGACCACATTGTGATCTAGCCGCCAGGTGAGGGAGGTCAGGACCGAGTTCGGGGCCGTGACCACCATGTTCATGCTGTCCCGATGTGGACGGTATATTGATGACACCCAGGTCTGGAGTGGGCGAAGCCGAAGTCTGGCATGCCTGGTTACGTACGTGCAGGAAGCCATGTGACCCAGCAGGGTAAGGCACGACCTCACCGTGGTAGTTGGGAAGGCCTGTAGCCCTTGAATGAGGCTCGTGATGGTGCCAAAGCGGTTGTCTGGCAGGATGGCTTGTGCACGTCTGGAGTCTAGAACTGCGCCGATGAAATCTATTCTCTGGGTAGGTTCTAGAGTGGATTTGTCCTTGTTGAGTAGGATGCCCAACTCGTTGAATGTGTGCACTATCTTGTGGACGTGAGCTTGAACTTGCTCTTTGGTGCGACCGCGTACCAGCCAGTCATCTAGGTACGGGAACACCTGTATCCCTTGCCGACGAAGGTACGCTGCCACGACAGCCATACATTTCGTGAACACTCTTGGGGCCGAGGATAGGCCGAAGGGAAGGACTGCAAATTGGTAGTGCACCGTGTTTACCACGAATCGCAGGAAGCGTCTGTGAGGTGGGTAAATTGAGATGTGAAAGTAAGCGTCTTTCATGTCGAGGGCGGCGAACCAGTCTCCAGGATCGAGGGAAGGGATAATGGCCCCCAAAGAGACCATGCGGAACTTCAACTTTACTACGAATTTGTTGAGTCCGCGCAAGTCCAAGATGGGCCGCAGACCTCCTTTGGACTTGGGGATCAGGAAGTAACGGGAATAAAATCCCCTGCCCCTTAACTCTATCGGAACCTCCTCTATGGCCCCCATGGCCAGGAGCGTAGAAACCTCCTGTATAAGAAGTTGCTCGTGAGAAGGGTCCCTGAAGAGGGACGGGGAAGAGGGGTGGGAGGGGGGGATAGAAGAAAACTGGATAGCGTATCCCCTCTCCACCGTGCGGAGGACCCAACGGTCCGAAGTTATAAGGGACCAAGCACGGTGGAAGTGGGAGAGACGATCCCGAAAGGAGGGGGCTGGATCCTGGGGGATGACTGGGGCGCCGTCCTCGACCGCACCTTCAAAAGTTCTGTCTGGGGCCTGAAGGTGGTCTAGGTGGCCCCTGGTTCTGGCCGGGTTGAGGGCCGGTCCACCTTCTCCTACCACCTCGCCCTCGCCTCCGGGCCGAGTCTTGTCTCTGACGAGGCGGGGGGGGGGGTAGAAGCGCTGAGGCTGCGGCCTAAAAGGTCTGCGCTGAGGGCCCGCAACATGCATCCCCAGGGAGCGCATGATTGTTCTCGAGTCCTTGAGGCTCTGCAGGCGAGAGTCCGTCTTGTCCGAGAACAATCCATGTCCCTCAAAGGGCAGATCCTGTAGGGTTTGCTGCAGCTCCGGAGGCAAACCCGAAACTTGAAGCCAGGAGATCCTCCGCATAGCGATACCCGAAGCCAGAGTCCTCGCAGCCGAGTCTGCTATGTCCAAGGAGGCCTGCAAGGAGGTCCGAGCCACCTTCTTACCCTCCTCTACCATGGCTCCAAATTCTTCCCTGGACTCTTGGGGAATCAACTCCTTAAACTTCCCCATAGAGTTCCAGGAGTTAAAATTGTAGCGGCTCAGTAGCGCCTGTTGGTTCGCCGCTCTAAGTTGCAGCCCTCCGGCTGAGTAAACCTTACGGCCAAACAAATCGAGCCGCTTAGCCTCTTTTGATTTAGGCGCTGCAGCCTGCTGGCCGTGGCGCTCTCGTGCGTTCACTGATGCCATCACCAGTGAACACGGTTGGGGGTGGGTATACAAGTACCCGTAGTCCTTAGACGGGACAAAGTATTTCCTTTCCACCCCTCTCGCTGTGGGTGGGATAGAGGCAGGAGTTTGCCATATCGTATCCGCATTAGTTTGTATCGTGCGGATCAGAGGTAACGCCACCCTCGATGGGGCATCCGCTCCGAGGATGTTCACGATAGGATCCTGCACTTCCACTATCTCCTCCGCCTGCAGGTCCATATTACGGGCCATCCTACGCAGGAGATCCTGGTGAGCCCGAAGATCTATCGGGGGGGGACCTGTACATGAAGTGCCCGCCACTGCCTCATCCGGCGAGGAGGAGGAAGATGCCTCCGGTGGTACTGGATCCAGGGGGGGGTCCTGATCCCCCTGCTCTTGGGTCGGAGCATCACCTGTACTTGGGACTATGGTGTCAGGTGGCGTGGACACGGAAGTCTCCATACCTCCTGGCGGAGGCCGAGAGATGGTGGATTCTGGGGCCCTTCTAACCGAGTGACCCGAGCGAGAGGTCGATGGTATTGGAGCCCCTTGCTCCTGGTGGTACGCCCACGGGGTCCAAAACGACCAGTGAGATGGGCCATGAGAGTGGTCCTCTGTCATCTCCTGCCAATGGCCCAAGTTCCGTTCCTCGGCTTGCCCTTGAGGGGGGTATGCCGATCTCGACAGGTCCTCCAAGGAGCGAGACACCGATCTTGACGGCCATGGCGGTGCCGAGAGAGACGAAACGATCCCCGTGGGCTGCGGTGCCGTACGGTACCGGTCCGGAGATGATCTATCTCTGCGCGGTGCCGGTGAACGGTGCCGGGACCGCGATCGGTGCCGATGACCTCGTCGGTGCCGGGAGCCGGATCTGGACCTCGACGAGGACCTGGAGTATGCCCGGTGCCGGGAGCGGCCTCTCGACGTCGAACGTCGACCGTAGCGGTGCCGAGAACTACGTCTCGACGTTGATCGGTGCCGACGATCATAGCGGTGCCGAGACGTAGAACGGTGCCGCGACGAAGATCTTGGCCGCGAGTACGACCGGTGCCGAGGTGATATTCGGTGCCGGGACTGCGAGCGGCGTGGGGACCTGCTTCGGGACCTGGACCGGTGCCGAGGTTCCAGCCCTTGCGATGGAGGGCGCATCAGGGCAGGTTTCCCCCTTGACTGGACCGGGCGAGTCAACGGTGCCGTCGGTGCCAGTGGTTGAGGCGGTGCCGGCTCTGTGAGAGCTATCAAGTCTCTCACCGCCACGAAGGTCTCCGGAGTCGACGGGAGTTGTATTACCGCCGGTCTCGGTGGAGACGCTATCTGCACCGGACTCAACGGCCTCGGTGCCGGAGTCGACAGTGCTGGAGGCACCTGTTTCCGGTGCTCCGCCGGCGCACTCGGCTCTACCCCCGGCACTGGGGGAGCCGGTGTCTTCGGCACAGAGGTCCCCGTCTTATGGGCTTTTTTATGCCCCGGGGATAACGACCTGCGTCGAGGTATCTGCTGCGGTGCCGACGAGGTCCGGTGCCGGGGAGGTTTGTCCGACACCACCCGCGCTGTCGGCATTGCCGGTGCTGCTGGGGCACTGCGCACCGAGGCGCTAGGCGCCGGGGCCTGGCTCGCAGAGGGAGTGTCCGGGGTAAGTGCCGCCTCCATCAGGAGTTGCCGGAGCCGAAAGTCCCGCTCTTTCTTGGTCCTTGGTCTGAAGGCCTTACAGATCTTGCACTTATCTGTTTGGTGGGACTCTCCCAGGCACTTCAGACAGGAGTCGTGCGGGTCGCTCGTGGGCAGGAGGCGCACTGCTTGAAGCCGGGAGCACTCTAAGAAGAACTACATTAAAAGTATATTAAGGTTGCAAAGTCAAGCACTCAGAAGTCAGGAAATGCTAGAATAAAGGTTGCCTGTGTCTGAAGCCATCCTTTCTTTTCCTGCAGTCCTCTATCATTCACGGTATATCTTCCAACATCTGCAACAAATAAGGCAGTGGTCCAACAGACCAAAGCCTCATTCACAGTACAATCCTGATACATCTCCAGAGCATCGTCCATCCTCTGCACTGAATGAAGTAGGGGTCGTGTGGAAACAAATAGTATGTGATCATGAAATCAAAGACTGTAACATAATGCATGTACACAAGGAGCTGGATTAAGCTCCCACTTCCTCTCCCAGTCTTCCCCTAGGCTCCTTCACCCAATCTATTCCCTCCTTTACCCCTCTGCATTTCCAGCCCCTGCATTTCAGTAGGCTACTTCATCCTCCTCCTCACACTGCTTGGCTGCCAGTAGGGGGAGCATAGAGAGCACAGGAAAGACAGCCAATCTTCTTGCTCTCATTTCTTGTGCCCATTGCCACAGCATCCTCAGAAGCCAGAAGTAGCAATTGCAGGAAAAAATCCTGTTCAGTACCTACAGTACCAGGCTGGAATATGTTCTGTACAGAAGGACTCTTCAGAAAAATTACCCCCCCCAACCACCCCACCCCGCCACCAAATTTGAAGTGCCTGCTCCAAAGCCTCTCACCAAAAAAGGTTGTAAGATTTTTTTAATGTGTCTAAAATTATGTGTTTTCCCGTCACCTTATTTTGAGAAGGAGCGCAACCATTTTTGTTGAAAATTTCTAAAAGAATTCAACCCAAGGCAGACACACTGCATGGAAAATTTCAACACACACAGTTAGTTTGGCAGAGCAACTAAAAACAGGGTCTCATAACACTGCTCTACAGCCAAAATGCTTCTGAAATAAATGTAGGGTCAAACTTTACTAATTCTAGGTCACTGAGAATGAAAATGATGCTTAAAATTGTTGATTGGCTCTAGTTTTCAAGATATGCTATTGGGTCAGTATATACGACCCTTGACTTGGGAATGGCGGAGGATAAGTGAGTTATAAAGGGAAGGGATCTCAATTTAAACCAGAAATGACTAAAATACATCTTTGACTGGATCTATGAATAAATCTATGACTGGGTTTGGACAGTACTTGCTTTTTAGGCAAAACCATGAATGATGCAATCTGAAGCTGGTATTGCGTCATACATGATATGAATTGCATCATGTTATTCCTAGAAGTCATGGATGATGCAATCGTAACGACGCTTACATCATTCTGCTGAACAAATTGCCCTATATCAACTCTAGAAATCATCCAGTGTCTTGCTCTCTTATTTGTCAGTGTTTGATTTTGCAAAGGGACACATTTCTGTTTAGCCAAAGTGAGCAGAGATGCCTCGTACTTGTGTGAACAGTGCAGATAACTTCTGCTATGTTTGTGGTGAAGTGACTTCTGCATTACAAAAGTGCAGTATAACCACTATGGTTAAGAAAGCCTATCACCTTTATTTTGGCTGCAAAATTGGAGATCAGGACAAGAGGTGGGCCCCACACATATGCTGCAACACTTGTGCAACAAATCTTCGCCAGTGGTTGAACAGGAAAAGGAAATCTATGCCTTTTGCAGTGCCAATGATTTGGAGAGAGCCAACAGATCATACCAGCAATTGTTACTTCTGCATGGTGCCTCCAGTTGGGAAAGGTATGTCAAAGAAGAAAAAGTAGACTGTGCATTATCCAAACATTCCATCAGCTATACGCCCAGTACCTCATGGAGAAGGACTGCCGGTTCCTGATGCACCAGAATCATTCTCACTTGAGTCAGATGAGGAAGAGGAAGAGGAAGAGGAAGAGGATGAAACTTCTGGTCCTGAACCATCAATGTCACAGAACCCACATTTTCTCCCATCCTCCTCCTCTGAACCACACTTCATAACACAAGGTGAACTGAATGACCTTGTCAGGGATTTGGAACTACCCAAGAGTAAGGCAGAGCTGTTGGGCTCCAAACTACAGCAGTGGAATCTCCTGGCAGGTGATGTTAGGGTTTCCATGTTCCGTGACCGGCAAAAGGATCTTGTCCCATTCTTCTTCATGGAAGGTGATCTTGTAGTCTGCAACAACATCGATGGTGTGATGGCAGCCCTCAACATCTTTCACGATCCCGATGAGTGGAGACTGTTCATTGATTCATCGAAGACGAGTCTTAAAGCTGTTTTACTGCATAATGGCAATGTTTTGCCATCAATTCCGGTTGGTCATGCAGTCCATATGAAGGAAACCTATGACAACATGAAACAACTTTTGAGGTGCATAAACTATGACCAACATCAGTGGCAGCTTTGTGGCGATTTGAAGGTTGTTGCTCTCTTGCTTGGTCTGCAGACTGGATACACAAAGTACTGCTGTTTTCTCTGCGAATGGGATAGTCGTGCAAGAGATTCCCACTACATCAAGAAAGACTGGCCACTCTGACAGTCATTGGAGCCTGGGAGGAAAAGTGTTCAGAATCCACCACTTGTTGAATCAAGGAAAATTTTGTTACCACTCTTATACATCAAGCCAAGAAGCACCGAGTAGACACTGAATAGGTCTAAACTATGTACATAATAGTTTTTTGCCTTTTGTTTCATAATAAATTTTATTTATATAACCCTTTGCTGATTTTTAAAGTGTTACATAAAGAGGATAGGTGAAATATTATCATGTAAAGCAACCATAAACACATGAAAAGACCTAGGTTTACAATTTATGATTAAAACTCTACTATCTACACAATATACATAGACATAAAATGTAAAAACTTAAATATCTTAGAAACAGTAGCCAATCAGTTGTTTTAATTGTCATATTTGAATTCAGCACATCAAAATACATAATAAATAGCACATTTTATCTCTGAAGCAGACTTCTCCTCAAAAATTGTAGACCAGTGTAATTAGTGTCAGGTGATCTTACCAATAGATGGTGCTCTCAGCTCCACCTATAACACAATTGCCTTCTTTATTCAGGAATCATGTAATTCTTCTTCACTTACTTCCAATCCCAGTCTCTTAAATTGTGTTTTATTTGGGTGTCCTACAGACTTATTTTCAGAAATAATGTTTATTCATGCTAAAAAATAGATTACATACTGCATCTCAATGCTTTATGATTAGGACCCAAGGAAAACCTACTTTCTTCAAATATGACCCATAGAGGGAGAGCATCCACATCTTTAATCCTGCCTCCATTTTCAGTAACTGGTTCTGCCATACATTCACTCTCCACTCAGAATGATGGAAACTTGTTGCCCATATACCATCCTGTAGGTTCAAGGTAGAGCCCCACACAGGACTAGTGTAGAGCCCTGCAGAGGGACTGGGATCCCATGGGTCCAGCAGGACCCATTGCCATAATAGCAGGAGCAGGTGGAAGTAGGATTTTAAAAAGTCCCATGCAGGGCTCTAGTCCAAGCACAATTTGGAAACCTTTGCTGCATACATCTTGCGGAAATTTTTATTAGATTTTAATAATATTTTTCCAACACCCCTGGATGGCTCTTGTCTTCCTTTCACTTTGAATCCCTGGTGATTTTCACAAATGAGGCTACCCAATCAGTACACCCAGTAGGCAAGATGGGGGAGAGAAACTAGCTGCAGATTGAATCAATGCTTGCTGCTCCACCCCTATTTGAGTGTAAGCCACTTGTGATTAAGAACCCCCAATCCCAAGAATTATGCCTTAATGTCACCATGTCTGTAAGACATATCTTGACAAATTTCCCATATGGTTATACCTGGGTGATTGATAAAAAAAAAAACTTGACAATTAACTGTGGGCCCATTGGGAGTTTTGCCTACATAAAAAAAGCAAGACTGTGCTCAGTGTTTGCTGCTTCACTAGTTGTCAGGGGAGCAATTAACATCTGTTGTCTATAACCTGATATCTTCCCCTTCTCCACTCTCACATCACCAAATGTTTCTGAAAAATCTCCTCTTGAACATCCCACCACCTTCTCAAATTTTTCCAGACCTGAAATTATCTTTCTTCCAGATCCTTCCCCTTTGCCTCTTTCTCTGTTGCTATTGGCAACTCCATCACACCTCCAGTCTCCCAGGCTTGAAAGCTTGGAGTAATCTTCAACTCTTCTTTTTACTTCTTCCTCCGTTAATGCACCCTTTTGCCAAATTCTGTCACCGCTTCTTTAACATTACCAAATTCTGACCTTTCTTGACTATCTGTACGGCTAAAACTCTTGTCCATGCCTTGGCTATTTCTCATGATTACTGTAATCGTCTCCCCTTGGCCTTCTACTTTCACATTGAGTCTGCTATGAGTTAATCAACATTCTTGTCTACCATACACTTCAATAGGAAATCTGACTGGACTGGCTCCAAAGTCTTATAGAAAATTGCTTTATTAATAGGATATCTTATGTTCCTTACTAAGTTATTATTTTACATTTTATGATGGAAGCTAGTGGAATTATTTTTTGAATTGTCAAATATAAGAATGGAATCAACCCTTTTTTAAACATTAAAATGACACTTACCCTCTTTTACTGAGTCTTCCTTCGATTGGCTTAATGTTAATAACCTATTACATTTTTCCAGCTGAAGATCCAGAAGGCTATTCTTTCCATTAATTTCTAATATTTTCTTTAAAAAATATTGAAATATCAGTAGGTTAATGCTAAATTAAATCCTTTTGTTCTAAAATTTCTATCTAAATCCCAGTTTTTTCAAGTGAATGTTACAAAAACAAAAAACCAAACAACCCCAAATCAAACCAAACAAAAAACCCACAACATTGAGCTGAGGTTTACAGAATAGTTCAGTGCCTCCCTCCCAGGTCTATTATACTGACATTATGATTTAGCTGTAAAGAAATGAATGAAGTTAGGTGTTAGAGGCTTGCATTGTAGATAATTAGGCTCCACTCTGATAATGGTTACTATAGTGATGGTCTTTCAGAGTGTTGCTTCTCCCTATTCAAGCTTAGGGAGGTCCCCTTCCAAGCTGCAGAGCTGTGGGAATCTTTAGAAAGCAGGACCCATTTGGGCTCCTTGAGCTCCTTCTTGCAGAACTAAATATTTAGCCAAGGTTTTTGCTCTATACTTAGAAAACATCTTATCCAACACCCTTGGTAGTACTGATGGAGGTTGGATGATAATGGGGCAAATTATCAATCACCTTGACTTTACAGGCGATATCGTAGTGATAATGCCTCTGGAGGAATACAACCAAAAAGTTGCAATTAACCTGTACAAGCAGCCAGAGAACGGGGATTAAAAAAGAATGACAAAAGACCAAACTAATGGTAACATCAAAAAATCAAGAAATAGGCTAAACTAGTCATGATCGGTGTAGACATCGACCAAGTGGACAGCTTTCGCTACTTGAGCTCCATCATAATACATGACAGCCATTATGATGATGACATCAACAAGCGGATAGTTAGTGCCAGCAGAATTTTTGTGTGCCTGAATAAAAACATTTGGAACCTTAAATCAGTGTCCATGACAGCTAAAACCAGATTATATACACCCTTTGTGCCCAAATTACTTTACAATTAGGAAACCTGGGTACAGACGAAGTGTCTGGAGTAAAAACTGCACACATTTAAAATGAGGGACCTGTGCCATACCTGTCTATTTAACCTTGTCATGCCTAAATGATGACATCTGTAGAAGACTCAAAGTGCAGTAGTTAACTACAATCATCAGAAGGTGCCAACTACAATGGTTGGAGATTATGCTAGAATAACCTCATACTGACACCCTAAAATTATTCTCTATGGAAGAGTGCATAGTGAAAGAGGCCATGGATGTCCCAGGAGAGAGTGGTATATATAAAACCATCCAGGCAACCCCCTCAATAGGCTAAAATAGTAACTCAAAACTGATGTGGATGGAATCTGCTCATAATCTTGGCCCTATGCAACCTTGGTGTTGGAAAAGAGGAGATGAAGGTGATGATAATGACTATCGTTATAAAAGGGCTCTGTAGCAAAACTGCCTCAATTTCTTCCACTAAACTCCAAAACATTATGGGTCAGACTCCCAGCCAGCTCCCATTGAACTCAATGGGAATCTCTCTTAATTTCAGTGGAGTTGATGAAGGCCCTGTATGAATAGAATTCTGAGGAAGGGGGAAGATGGGCAGGTAGTGTGATTATGCAGAGACAACATTGTGGTAAAACCACAGTTTTTATGGAAAATAATTATTTTCTCTTGAAGTGGCCTCTGCATATTCCCACTGTGGGAATCTAGTGAGCAGTACAATCAATCCCTTAGGAACTTGGGCTGAGTAGTTCTAATTAAATAAAAATTGCAGTAATATCTCTGAAAGTGTGCAATCTTTGAGGAAGTGATACATCCTTAAAATGAACTGCTTGATGCTTAGGAGATCATACTTAAGAGAGGTCCTCACTGTTGTAGCAATTTCCTTGAACAATTCCTGCATGAAGGAAATATCTGCATGACTTGTTCCAATGGAAAAAGCTCTTTGGTACTGAAGGAGGCTAGCACCAACACACCAGTAAGTGCTTACTTAATATCAGCAGCTGATGCTGGTGAGGGCTGCTGTGTCATATTATCTAGAAGCCAAATTGGCCTTTGCTACCAAAGTTTTGGTACCAGAAGGACCGCTTCTCTGAGATGTTCTCTGTGCCAATGAGGTCTGGATGCTCATTGGTGAATAAAGCACCATGAGCCACACTTTTAAAGTTATTTTGGCACCTGAAGATGCAGATAGGCTACTAGTGGGATTTTCAAATATCTTTAGAAATCTGGCCCTACACCTATGACCTGATGTACCTGGCTCTGAAGCCTTTGGTGCCAGAGCTATCCCTGACTTGCTGGGCTTTAAAGCTGAAAACAGCCCATTCTATCGCTATGCAGGGCAGATGTCTGATCCACTGTCAGACCCAGGATTATGTTTGTAAGGCCTTCCTTTATAAGCAAGGCACGGTCCAGACAGGGGCGGCTCTAGCTTTTTTGCCGCCCCAAGCACGGCAGGCAGGCTGCCTTCGGTGGCATGCCTGCGGGAGGTCCCCGGTTCCGCGTATTCGGCGGCATGCCTGCGGGAGGTCCCACAGCTTTGGTGTACCCGCCACCGAATTGCCGCCGAATCCACGGGACCGGCGGACCTCCCACAGGCAAGCTGCCAAAGGCAGCCTGCCTAAATTCCCTCATGGATCTGGGCCAAAGCCTCTACTTCCTGCCTGTGTGGGCTGGAGGTATGAAGGCACAACACACTGTGTTGGAATCTGCAGAATGAGGATTCACCCAACAGAACAAATTACAAAAATATTTGTCTGCTTCCTGAAACACAGAAGAGCTTACTGTACAATGCTTAAATTGATTTTTATCTGAATCCTTGGAAGCCTCATAATCCATGACAAAAAGAGCCAATGATCCTGGCCTAGACAAAAATTAAGTGCACGATGGCACAAAAAAACTAATATTTGCCTGCTAACTACAACAGAAATTAACAATAAAAATTAGAGGAGTTTTTGATAAGCACCCCTCCCCACACCCAAAATTGCTGTGAGTACCAAGAAGGTGTTTTGCCCAGGAATGCTGCCAACTAAGGTAACTGGGGTAGGACAGCCTTTTTACAGCGTTGGCTCCAAACATTCAGTGATGGAAGAGGATATTGTGTGGCACAAATAGGCACAGCTTTGCAGCAGATTTTGAAGTTCTGTGGCACTAGGGGGCGCATTCCACAAGTATGACAACTGCAGATGCCACATAGAAGAAAATTTCACTAAAAAAGTGTTTAAAAATATGTCACAAAGTGTTAACAAAAAGCCATTTCAGCTTAATTTGTTACCTACCTTTTCTATCTGTGAGAAGTCATCTAAAAGTTTATCAAGATTTGCCACACTGATTTTCTTCATATTTGCTTCACTGGTGTGATTCATTTGTTTCTAGAAAATATCACCCAGTATTTATTATATATAAAATTAACATTGATTTAAGAATTTATACTACTTGAGACAAATTCTTCCTTCATTCAGGGGTGCTGGAACAATTTTTATAGTGGGGGTGCTGAGAACCATTGAACCAAACTGTAAACCCTGTATATGATGGAAACCCCTTCAAGCCATAGGGTGTTGCAGCACCCCCGACACCCCGAGTTCCAGTACCTATGCCCTCATTCATTTCATGTGTCAAAGGGATTGCATGGGTGTGAATTTGAGCAAAATATGTCTTATCTTCAAATCAAATTAGTCTTGCAAATTAAAATGAATTTCTATCCAACATAGAAATAGATGAAATATTATATGTAAAATCAGCTATCTTTATTAATAAGCCAGGAAGTGTTGCAGACATTTTTCTAGATGTGCTATTTCCTATGCAACTATGAGAACCATTTTAAAAAATCATTCTCACTAGTATCCGAAGACGAGCTCTGTGTAAGCTCAAAAAACTTGACTCTTTCATCAACAGAAGTTAGTCCAATAAAAGATATTAACTCACCCACCTTGTCTCTCTAGTACCTTTAGTGACATTTCTAGGAATGATGTTTAGATGTCAGAAAGCAGAGGTAATGTTATCAAATAGAATGGCGGGCAATCTCATAAGAATTTGAATTTTCTGCTGAAGTTCAAAACTAAAGCTCCAACCATATCGTCTGCATACCATGCCAAATAAATATTAGTGCTTTACATGTACAAAGAACTTTACAAACATTAAAAGACAATTAATCCACAGTACCCTGTGAAATAGATTGTCCTCATTTTATAGCTAGGGAAATTGAATCAGAAAGGCTAAGTGATTTACCCAAACTACACAGTACACTAATGGTTAAGACAGCTATGTGCTACTCCTTTAAACCATGCTGCACCGATACCAGAACCAGTGGATCAAATGTTGTGCCACTTTATAACCTATACAATGCTACTGATATCAGTGGGATTTTACAGAGTGTAAATTAATATAGTATTTGGCCCGCTTATTTTATGTTTATAACTTACATGCTGCCAGACTTAACTACTCAGGTTTACAATCCTGCATAAATTCACTTTTGTGTGTTCTTTTAAACCATGATTTGAGTGCAGGCCAGTGAGCCTTGTATTATAGCACATATTAACAGTTTTATGTCTCACAGTGAGGTGCGATTTTCAAAAGCACTCTGTGCTGGACTAACTCTTTTCCCACTGAAGTGAACAGTAAAAGTTCCATTGACTTTAGTGGAAACAAAGGTCAATGCTGAACACTTTTGAAATTTCACTCTAAGAACCTTAAACATAAATTTACAAGAAAGTCTCACTTGTAATACATATTTATAAAGACAGTCTATATGCATTAACCTGAAGACTCTATTAGGAATCAACCGAAAGACGAGAACAAATTATGAATTAGGACAGAGCTTTAAGTTCAACTTTTAATTTCATGATGGTTTGTATCACAATCTTTCATTTTAAATTTTTACAAACAGGAAGTGGCAACATGATAGAAAAAGATCAGAGGTTGGAATGTGCAGTATAAAAAAATTGAATGGATTTCTAGATAAAACCATTTCCTAATTTAAGAGAAAATTACACAGTGACCAGTTTTGATTAGCAGACAAAATTATGTCATCAAGCCAGCAGATATTCTTGGTAATGTAATAGTTAGAAGCCTGTATATATATATTTAGCTTCATTAGTAAAACAATAATGTAAAAATATTAGCAGTCTGTGATAAGTACATATATTTTTTTGTGTTCACTCTTTGTTTTCCCAGATTACTTAAACAGCTAATTAACTTTAAAAATATTTTTCAGGAAGATATGTACAAAATGAGGTTAGCATTACAGAATAAACTTTTCTTCCTAATAAGTAACTACCTGTATAGAATCATAGAAATGGAGGGCTGTAAAGGACCTCAAGAAGTTATAAAGCCCAGCCCCATGTGCTGAGGGAGGGCCAAGTAAACCTGTGCCATCCCTGAAATGTATTTGTCAAGCCCAGTGGTTCCCAAACTTTAACAACCCGTGAAGCCTTTCACTAAATTGTGAAATCTCGTGAACCCCCTCCTAAAAATTAATATTTCCAGGGATTTAATTTTAAATTTTCTCAGTGTGATGGATATGCTTGCTTTGCTCTGCATAGCTCTTGGAAGTCCGGAACCATTGGAGAAAGATAAAGTCTCAGGTTTGGTTTAGCATCAAGTCTGTTTCTGTATTTGGTTTTCAGATGTGTATACGAGGAAAACGCTTTCTCGCGTAAGTATGTTGTTGAAAATGGTAACAAAACTGTAGTAGCTTTTTCTGCCAGAAGAGGGTACTTGTTTCTTAGGGTAGGTCTATACTTACCTCCGGGTCCGGCGGTAAGCAATCGATCTTCTGGGATTGATTTATCGTGTCTTGTCTAGACGCGATAAATCGATCCCGGATCGATCCCGGAAGTGCTCGCCGTCGACGCCGGTACTTCTGCTCCACGAGAGGAGTACGCGGAGTCAACAGGGGAACCTGCCTGCCGCATCTGGACCCGCGGTAAGTTTGAACTAAGGTACTTCGACTTCAGCTACGTTATTCACGTAGCTGAAGTTGCGTATCTTAGTTCGAAGTGGGGGGGTTAGTGTGGACCAGGCCTTAAACTCAGCCAAAATTTGATCAATGACAGATTTCTGAACTCCTTTTCAGTTTGTAATCACAGGAAATCTCAGTCAATTTCTCTTTTTCTCAGTGTTCAATATCTGTGTTAAGAAAATGGTATCATCAAAAGGGTTGCAAATCCAGTGATTATCGCCTGACATAGTTGGAAAGTATTCCTGAAAGTTGTGCAAAGTCCTTTTAGGTGTGCAGTTATATTGGTTTTAGTGCACTGATCCACCTGAAGTTTATTTTCTGCCAGGAAGTCATGAACATTACTGAAACACTCAGTTTGATTGTTTTCTAAACAACTTTCCCAGAACTGTAACTTCTTTATCATGGATTCAACTTGCTCTTGCACATTGAAAACTGTTATATTGAGGCCTTGAAGAGATAAATTTAGGTAATTAATTCTTGAGAAAATATCTGCTAACTAAGCTAGGCTCTGGAGCCAGACATGATTGTCTATACAGCTGGCAAGGTGGAAAGGGTGGCTGTTGAAAAAAACTAGGATTTCAGTTCTAAGCTCAAACAAGCGCACAAGGATTTTGCCCCATGAGAGCCATCTAACTTTGGTATGGGTCAACAGACAATTATGTATACTACCCATTTCTTCACAAAGTATGTGAAATATTCTGGAATTTGTTGGTCGTGATTTTATGAAATTCATCATTTTCACTGCATTGTCCCGCACTTCCTTCAGTTCCTCAGGCATGTGTTTTGTTGCAAGGGCTTGTCCATGGATACTACAATGAGTCCAAGAGATGTTTGATGCAACCTTTTTTATTTGAGCTACAAATCCAGTATACTTCCCCGTCATTGATGTGGCCCCATCAGTGCAAATGCCTAGGCAACAAGACCAATCCATTTCCTTTTCTTGAAAATATGCATTAGTCAGATTGATGATATCTTCTCCAGTTATACATTCTTCCAATGGTCGGCAAAACAAGAAGTCTTCTTCAACCATATCTTCATTCACATAATGTACAAACAGTAGCAAAATAGCTAGATTAGCTACATCAGTTGATTCATCCAACTGTATAGCATAATATGGACTATTTTTCACTCTCTGTACCTTTGTAGTCTCTACATTATTTGACGTCATTATTTTTTTGTGACAACGTATTATTGGACAAAGGTACCATGTCGATCATTTTTGCAGCCTTTTCTCCAAGCATGCAATGAACTACGTCTTTTATACATGGACCAATCAAGCTCTCTGCTATGGTATGGGCTTCTGATGCTTTTTTTACTCAGTAGTTCACGCGGTCTGACGCTTCAAGTGCATTTTCATTATCAGTACTTGCTTTGAATATAAAACTGGTAATGTCACTTTTCCTCTCAGCTAATTTTCACTTGAAAAAATCAGCAGGCTTGTCGAGTTGTGCAGGATGCCTAGTTTCTAGATAGCGCCAAAGTAGAGAAGGTTTGAGGCTGCTGTTTGCTAAAACATCACCACAAATTACACACTGTGGTTTTGGACATTCTTGCTCACCAATGCATGTAAAGCCATATTGTAATCATTGTCATATTTTCTTTTCTTTGTAAGTGTCTTTCCAGGACCATCATGATCATTAGACTTAGATTTTCCATAGTGTGGACTTGAGCTGATTCCCTTTGGGGCACCTGCCATTGGCCACTGTCAGAGGACAGGATACTGGGCTTTTAATTGAGTGTCGCATTCTGCCCAGCTCACCTGTGGGTGTGCAAGTGTGGGAAAGGACTCATGAGTACCCAGCTCAACCAAAGGCCTTATGGTCTCTAGCCAACCCAAAAGGGATAGTGGAACATGTTGGCCACAGTAGAAGGCATGAGCTGCCCCACACTTAGAGGGTGTAGGAATGGTCACACTGTATGTGACAGGGAACCGTTGGCGGCATTTTAACCTACCAACCCCCAAAACCTCTTGGAGGCTATCAATAGGGAAATGTAGCTTTATTTTGTCTGCTCTTTATCTTTACAAACAGAAGTAGCAATCCTTACTTTCCTTTCTGTTAATAAGGCCCCGAGCCTACAAAGACTTGTGCTTAATTTTACATCCTGATAGGAGTCCTATTGACTTCAGTGGGATAGCTAACTGCATAAAGTTAAGCATGTGTAAGTCTTTGCAGGATGGAGGCCTTAATACACAGTCATCTTCCAGTATGTTTGTTGTTTTTCCTGCTGTGAAAAGAAATAGAAAATTTAAATAATGGTTAAAAAAGGCATAAAGAAAAATGAAGGCAATTTATATAATAAATTGTACTGTGCTTTAAAAATATATTTGTATTAGTTAAAATAACTATTAATTTTGTGAATGTTTTAAAATTCACTCAGTAGGCTCCAGTATTTTCTCCCCTCCTGTGTGTATTTTTAGAGCTTTAAAAATTCTCCTGGCAGGGAGAGCTGACGTATGGATTTTGCAATGTGGCACATAGCCCCCGTGTCTTCTGTTTGGAATTATGGGCCACACAATGACATGGAGCCACTATGCAGGACTTCACAGATGTGAAGATTTAAGTAGAGGGATGGACCCTGCCGTGGAGGTTAGGTAGTCTGGGATGCAATGTTGCATCATGCATGACCTATACTGTTCACCAAGACCCTTTGTACAGAAGTGTCCACAGTGGAAAACAGAGGTCCCAGGATGCAATGCTCTGTGTCAAATAATGTTTCCACCCGAGCTCTCAGTACTAGGAGTGGCTGTAGTACCTGCCCTAAACATCAGTAGTAATAATCCCTCACTCTTATAGAGTACTTTTCATCAGTAGAGCTCAAAGCCCTTTCTAAAGTAAGTCAGTATCATCACCTCATTTTACTGATGGGCATGCTGAGGCACAGGGAAGTGATGTGACCTGCCCAAATCACTCAGCAAGTTGGTGGCTGTGACAGGAATGGAACCCAACTCTTCTGAGATCCAGACTAGTGCTCTGCCCCCCTAGGCCAAGCACACAATATGGCCTGGCCTCTGGGATTTGGGTGGATGTGCGCAGGGGCTCGTCACTCCAGTCACCATAGGAGCGACATCACTCAGGGTGGAAAACTACACTCCCCCCGGCAAAGGCACAATCAATAAACTTCCCCAGAGCCACACCTCCAGAAGGCTGACACCCTGAGTGTTGGCAGCCGGCCCACCGCCCCCCAATGCAAGCTCCCCTGGACCTCTGTGGGGTCAGGTACACCCCATGGCTCCAACACCCAGCAGCCGGGCAGTGGGCAGGCTCCGGAGGCGTCCTTGGGGCCACAGCATATGACCATGGGGCACAGATGGCGAGTGCCCAGCGTCTGTGCCAGGCCCCTGGTGAAAGGGGACAGGACCCAGCTCACCTGACTCCCTCCGCACCCCTCAGCCTCCTGCCCCTCGTGCCAGGCTGAGGAGCAGCGCTGGCGCCTTCCCAGACAGGTGGGCGAATCCTTCAGCACAACACGGACTGTACCACTAGTGGCCTTGGGGGGACAGTAGGGAGATTTTCTACACTTCCCCCGCACCAACTAGCTAATGGAGGCAGCCGCCTGACCGCAGAGCTCCCTGTGCGATGGCCTCTGATGCTAGGGTGACCAGACAGCAAGTGTGAAAAATCGGGACAGAGGTGGGGGGTAATAGGTGCTAATATAAGAAAAAGCCCCCCAAAATCGGGACTGTCCCTATAAATCGGGACATCTGGTCACCCTATCTGATGCACATCCCCCCAAGCTAGCTTTGTCTGCTCTGCCAGAGGAAGAGATCAGTGGGAGGAAAGAACAGCACAGTGCATGGGGATGGGGGAGAATCAGGGGGGTGAGCGTGGTACTAGGGGAGAATGGATGCAGCACTGCAGCAGGGTGGGGTGGCTGGATGGCTATGGGTGACGGTGGGGAGACACAAGAGGTCCAGAGCTATGAGGCAGATGGATAAAATTGATGCAAGGAAGAGTGGGTGCAGTGCTCAGGCTGGATGTAGTCAGTGCTGTGTGGGGCAGTTGGCTCTCAGGCTGGGGAGGCAAGAGGACAGATGGAGCCTGTCTGGAAATTGGAGATGGGCTTAGGTAAGAAAGGAAATTGATTCAGTGTTGGAGGGGCTGGATCTTGCTGGGTGACAATGGGTACATGCAATGCCATCTAGTCTATAGTGATTCTAAGATACCTATTACCAGGGTAGCTAAAGGGATGACAACACTGCACACTTCTTTTGGTGGTGTGTAGAGTACATACCCCCAGCACAGGTATAAATAGCGGCGTAGATTGCGAAGCATTGCTTAGGCGAGTAAAAACATGCCTGAAGCCTGTGGGAACGTACCCTACACAAATCCCTATTCGTCCAAGCCGTGTCTCCCCATGTACACTACTATTTATAGCAGTGTAGTGTCCTGTTGCGTCCCCACTGCTGGAGCTTTCCACCACTGCCTCCCAGAAGCCTTACCTCACTTCAGTGAAAGGCTGTATCAGTGGGGAGCTGCTGAAGCCTTTCCCCACTGCCTCCCACGTGCCAGAAACTTTCACTGACGTGTGTAAGTCTATACCACTGTGTGGACGCAGCTTATTTTTCACTGAGGTGTGTAGATCCATATCCCCTACGCACTGCTGTCACTGGTGTGCAGTGTAGACATAGCCTAAGTGACAGGCTTGGTGTAGGGATGGGTGTCAATGCTTCCAGGGAAATGAAGTGGAAACAGAGAGGGTGCTTTATGCTGATGACCTAGAAGAAATGGGGGGAGGAGGAGGGGAGGGAGAAGTCACTGTTTCTGCGTGGGGAGAAGCAGAAAAGGGTGATGGGAATTCAGAGTAATTTTAAATAATTAGTGCTTTTAAGGGGAAAAAAAGACAAATCATTGCCACTGACTCCATGTCACACTAGTGTTTTTAAAATAAGTGAGGCCATTAAACACAATCTTATCAATCAGGCTTTAAATTTAAATCACCATGTAGTTTCTACCTAGTGAGCAACAAGTTCTAAAGGAAAAAGAGGACTGTCATAGATCCAATATTTTGGGTTAAAGCCACACTCTTTAAAATTCATACGACTCAGACTTTAAGGACAGAAGAAACCAGCATGATCATCTAATCTGACCTCCTGCAGTATAGATGTAGCCTAAGTGTTAGGGCTTATGAATACTGTCTGATGTGTTCAGAGACAGCAAAGCAGTTAATGGATTGTTTTGGAATGAATTTTTTCAGAGTACTTGTTCCCTGAGTAGTATATAGTCTTTAGGGATCTGGTATGTGCAGATGTAGGGACTGAATGCCTCTGAAAGATGGAAGCATTCTCAGTTCCCAGTGACATCAATGGGATTTTCATGGGAGTTGATAGGACTGTGCACCTCTCAGGATTCGGTTCTTAGACAGGCTTATAAATTTACACATATACAGAATACAGTAATTTGAATATATTTTATCTGTAGTTCTTAGTTTTCTAAATAAAAGATTAGAGGTTTGGTTCCACATTAAGAAACAAATCAAACTCTCTTCTTGCCCTAATAGTGTGCAAACCATCATCTCTGTTCAATGACTGTGCAGTCCTGATTGTTCACTTATTTAGTTAATGTTGATAAAACATGATAGAAGCAGTAAGTATACCAATATGATTATGCCCAGTAACAAACAGATGGTACTATATTCAGTGAAGTCAGTGGGTTTACACTAGTGTCCCTGACAACAGAATCCAATCTCTTTTCTGAACTATGTAAGTGTTGAAAGGAACAGGAGGGAGAAGGATCAGGGAAAGATATACTGAGAACATACTTATCAATGAGATCTCAGAAATTCAACCATGTAATTCCCAACACATTAAAATCTCTGAATTACAGTATATGATCCTGATAATTTATATGTAACATTGTATTGTACTTCACATCATTCCATAGTACTGAATCTACACTGATCCAATGTAACTGAGTAAAATTAGACAAGGGGATGCTGCATAAGATAATTTTGTCTAAAATAAGGCTCAAAACACAGTCTTTAATTATTTATCTAGAACTGCAGATTCACATAGTTAAAATACTTCTCTAGAAAACTCAGACAAAAGCTAGGAATTTTAAAATGGAAATTTTCTTGAAGATGCTCTTGCTTTATTATTCTATAATATGAACAAGCACATTATCCTGGGGCCAGGGAGGGGCCACAGTGATCTAGTGATTACAACAGGTAATCCGGGTTCTATTTCCTGTTTTGTTAGTGACACAACAAGGGATGTTGGGCAAGTTGCCTCTCTATACTTTAGTTTTCTCATCTATAAAACTGGGATAATATCTACCTTTCTAAAGCCCTTAAAATGTTAACAGTTTCTGAAGCCTTTTCCTATTGTAGGCTTTTTAAGGTTTCTAGTTTCAACAAAATTCCAGAAAATTCTGATGTTAAAAACACAAGAGGTGTTCTTGCTAGGCCCCATTATAAGGTGAGCTGTGCCAAAAGGAATTTCAGTTTACACTGCTTAATTAGGAAGTCTGTTTAGCTAGGAATTCAGTGGTGCTTAAATTTTGTATGTGAGATTTTCAGGCTGGTCCTTCTGTCTATTCTGCTGACAACATCTTTCAATCTCTCCTTAGCACTAACAGAACACACACGGAGTGATTCACCACTATCTCCCACAGGTAACCTGCTCCCTTTATAGTACTTGCAGGGGGACCATAATAGGTTTCTAGCAGCAATTCCTATTCCAATGCAGATAGCGCCTCCCCCCAACTTCATTGGCCCGTCTGGTAAGGTTTCAGGCTGGCTGCAGTTTTCTGCTCTGCAACACCACTGTTGAAAAGGTTGAGTGGCCTTTTTTTCTGTTCTGTTTAGATTCTTATACCAAAAGCCATGACTGTGGCCAATAGCACCTTCTGTCCTTGTTAAGCAAAGTCAACTTTATTACGTTCAGGATTTCATACATATAACAGAAATCGGTAAGGGTCTTAAATATTTTTTATGTTGGTGTTCTGAAATGAAACATCGTTCCAAAACATATCTTAGAGACATCATTTTTCAGCAGCATGTACATATCTACTTTTTTTTCCAGCAAGAGTGAAGCATGTTGCTCAAATTAATGTGATCAAAACCTTCTTCTTTACTTATAGTACGTTATGCTATTTTTGGCATTCTTTGCATGAATAGTCAGTGTTGGGCAGCTTATAACATTTACCCCCTTGGGACTGAGGTTACTCAGCTAAGTACCGATATGTTTGTGCTTCACGAGTGCTGACCCTTGACAAATTGATTTCTAGCAGCAAGAAGTTAATCAAGAAATCAAGAACCATGGATTATTTTGATATGTCAAAGGATATGCAAGAAACCCTGTTTCCCATTCTAGTAATAAAAGCCGATAAGACAGGAACCTGAATTCAGCTTTTTGAAAGCATAATTGTATCTTTGTTTCTGTTGGCCTGATAGTGATGTTTCATTATAAAATGTAAGTCTGTATTCTAGACCTGCAAGATTTATTACAGCTTTTACAACAGTGAAAGCTAGTCAAGTCCAAACAAACCTTATATTTAGCCCCATATTCACAAGCTTGTAATTTTCTTAAATATTCTTTCTGAGGGTTTCAATTTTTCCATCTTCTGTGATCTCTGCCCAGAAGTGGCCCTTTTGTTATTCAAAGTTTGAGGGGAAAATCATTTCACTGCTTTTTGATTATGACTGAATGAAAAAACACACCACTTTCAGCATACAATTTAACTTTCCAAAACCTGAAAAATAGTTGAACAAAACCTCCCAAGCTTAAGATATAATTTTCCTTCCATTAAACAGTCCCCTCTGGGAAATGGGCATACTAGCTCCTATGCAACCTTACAAGTTCCTACTCATTTATTCTGGGGAGAAGGAGACATTGATGACTGTAATCCCTCAAACCACTGGATCATCTGAGATCCACAGATGCTCTGCGCCTCTACCCTCCCTGTACCCCAACTGTGTTGTATACAGACTGATTCTTATTGACTCCTTTATGTCATCATCAGCAGAGGGGGAAATTAAATGGATTTCGGATAGGAAATAGCATGCTACTGGATGTGACAGACAGATTGACACATCTCTGACTCTATCCTCTCTTAGCATTTATAATGTGCTTGTCACCATGGCTTCCAATCAGTGGCTACCTCTCGATCCCATCCCTCATTTTTCTGGGGAAATCTAACATCAAAAAGTTTTGGGGGAAAACTTCCTTGGTATCACAGCCTGGGCGGGAGCATGCTACAGGGCTTGGACTCCTTTCACACTCCTAAACTGGGATTTAATGATTATGGTCAAGCCCTGGGTATTTTGCAGGAAGATTGACCTAAGTTTTGCAGCCAGACATCTGGATTCTGACGTACTCCATTGTAGACTGAGACCAGTGCTGTTCAACATAGTCATAAATGATCTGGAAAAAGGGGTAAAAAGCAAAGTGGCAAATGATACAAAATTACTCAAGATAGAGAAGTCCAAAGCAAACTGCGAAGAGTTACAAAGGGATCTAATAAAACTGGGTGACTGGGCAACAAAATGACGGATGAAGTTCAATGTTAATAAATGCAAAGTAATGCACATTGGAAAACATAATCCCAACTGTACATACAAAATGATGGGGTCTAAATTAGCTGTTACCACTCAAGAAAGAGATCTTGGAATCACTGTGGATAGTTCTCTGAAAACATCCGCTCCATGTGCAGCAGCAGTCAAAAAAGCAAACAGAATATTAGGAACCATTAAGAAAGGGATAGATAATAAGACAGAAAATATCATAATGCCACTATATAAATCCATGGTACACTCACACATTGAATACGGCATGCAATTCTAGTCACCCCATCTCAAAGATATATTAGAATTGGAAAAAGTGCGGAGAAGGGCAACAAAATGATTAGGGGTATGAAACAGCTTCCATATGAGGAGAGAGAAAAAAGACTGGGACTGTTCATGGGGATATGATAGAGGTCTATAAAATCATGAATGATGTGGAGAAATCAAACAAGGAAGTGTTACTTATCCCTTCACATAACACAAGAACCAGAGGTCATCCAATGAAATTAGTAGGCAGCAAGTTTAAAACAAACGTAAGTATTTCTTCACACAGTGCACAACCAGCATGTGAAACTCATTGCTAGGGACTGTTGTGAAGGTCAAAACTATAACTGGGTTCAAAAAAGAATTAGATAAGTTCCTGGAGGATAGGTCCATCAGTGGCTATCAGGCAAGAGGGTCAATGATGCAACCCCATGCTCAGCATGTCTCAGCCTCTGACTGCTAGACTCTGGGACTGCTTCATTACTTGATAAATTACCTTGTTTTGTTCACTCCATCTGAAGCATCTGGCCCTGGCTACTGTCAGAAGACAGGATACTGGGCTAGATGGACTATTGGTCTGACTCAGTATGACCATTGTTATATTCTTAGAGACAGGAGATATGTGGAAGCTTCAGATAAATTAAGAAATTCAGAGTACTGCTGAATGAAAGATGAAAAATGAAGCAATCACTGCATTACTTTTTTATGTTATTCAATTTGATATCAAATTCAGTTTAGTTCATGCTGCCCCTGCTTTTTTAATGTTCTGCAGAATCTTGCATTGAAAATGTGTCCAAGCATTGTGGAAGTTGTCAGAAGGCAGTTGGGGCTTGTTGTCACCCGGTAAGCCATCAGAGCTAGACTGGGACTGTGGGTTAAGCATAAGAGCTGGATGTTCCTACTGTAATGATCAACCGTAAAGCGATTAACAATGCTGACATTTAAATCACCATTAGTTTTCAGTATTAATATCTTATTGGGATGCATGGGCAGTTCACATGCCTCAGAGTGATTGTTTCAGGCAGCTACAGACTCAAGTAGACACCTTAGCATTAATTTGCATTTTATTCATGTTTGGAAGATTTACTTCACACTAACAAGGGCTAGAAACTATACTCGTGATTTTCAAAACTGGATGCATAAAATTAGGCTCTTAAATCTACATTTACATCCCATAGTAATTGGCTTGTGCTGAACACCCTGCAGCTTTCATTATCATGGGCTTGATTTTTGTTTAGAGAAAAAAGAAGAAAGCTTAGAGTCTAGCATATCATTCTGCAGCTAGTGGTGGTTTCTTCAGCAAACTCAGTGGCTACAGAATCATAGAACACACAGAGCTTTAGATATGGCTTCCCGTGCTTATATAACTAGAGGAAAGAATATTGCCATAAGTTTGGAGGGAAAAAATAAGAAAATAAAATCACATCTGTACATGCTCTGAGAGTATCTGTTGTGATTTCTCGAAGTCCAATGAAGCTTTTCCTCCACAATATCACTAATGAGTTGGGAATACTATACATTCTATCTTCCCTATTCGAAGAATTTTAGTGCTGGATACTATAAATGTCTCTCTGAAGCCTTTATCCATTCCCCAAAAACTTGCTTTAAAGGATTGGTCTATAAAAAAGATATAACTCTGGTAGATGCAATTATTTGCTGGACTAGACCAAACTGCTTCAATCAATAGGAAATGACTCTTGTCAACCTTGGAAAAATGGTGCACATAGATATTAACTGCACTTATATAAAGATAAAAACAAATAGATTTGTGAGTGGTGAGGAAATAAAATTTTAAAGCAGTGTGAGAAACTGGATTGTGGAGGATGGCATTGGTTATAATTATGCAGTGGTTTATCTTATTTTATAGGTTGCACTCAGGGGGAAGATACTGAGAAGATACTCAGTGCTGATCATCTTGTTTGCCTGAAGTTAAATGGTCCGTATATAAATGCAACACAACCACTTGGAAGCTAATTGCTGTATGCAAAACAATTAAACCACATACAATTTTTACCAAAACTAAAGTCTGCAAGAAAATTAAATTAAATATTGTGAATATTTCCTTTAACTATATGCTAAGCAGCACACTGACAGATGTCATATAGTTTCTCCTTACATTTTAACTGGATCTAACTATCTTAAGTTTTTCTAGTGCACCACTTATATATAGTATCTATCATAGGTTATTTATGACATAATCAAAGGGGAAAAGGGCATTATATATATATACACACACACACACACACACACACACACACGCGACGGAGAGAGAGAGAGAGAAATGCATCTCAATAAAATCTGTGACATTTTAGAACTCAGTAAAAACTTGCATGAACATCATCACTACTTTTGTATGTTTGTCCCCTAAATCTTAAATAGCGGTGGGTTTCAGAAAAATAAAATTAGAATGGATGATGTATGTAACTCTGTCCCTATAACTGGATCCATCACACACACACACACAAAATTTCAGTACATTCTTGATTTGTATGCGTCTCTCTCTCTGCACTGTTTCCAGATAACATTTCTTTACACTGCTAAATTTCACATATTGGAAGGGGGAGGGGAAGGTCATCATGAAGAATTAAAAATTATGAAGGCAATTTCAGGGAACCAAAACGACCTCTCCCCCAACACTTATGTCAAGTTACTTGACAGTATTTACATAGCCATTTACTCGGCTGTCTGCATTGTGATCCAGTCCATTCCCACAGATGCACCTCCCTATATCTAGCCGGTGCATGTATTATCTGTGTTGGCATCCACTTCACCTGCATCTGGTTCTCCAATACATCTGCTGTCTCTGTTCTCCACCTGCTCGTGTATTTTCACCATTCTTTTTCACCATGGGGCATGGTGGAATCGCCATCCTTAGAGGTTTTTAAGGCCCAGCTTGACTATCGGTAAGCCCTGGCTGGGATGATTTAGTTGGGGATTGATCCTGCTTTGAGCAGGGGGTTGGACTAGATGACCTCCTGAGGTCCCTTCCAACCCAGATATTCTATGATTCTATTAACCTACGAATAGGATCAGAACAATGCAAGGACATAGTTTATAAATTCAAAACTACTGAAAGTGTTCCACTCCAGGGGGCACAGCAGTAATATATAATACTGACAATGGGTCAGAAATATATATACCTGGTATTTGCAATATGGCTTCCATACGGGCCCATTCTGCATGGACATTTGTAGGGTTAGTGATGCTTAGTCTGGAAGTGGAGTGTGTACAATAAAATTATATTTAGCCAAAGGAAGCTCCAGCAAGAAAAATGTGACCAAATGTGCCTGGAAGTACTTCTTCCAAAACCAATAATTGTTAAAACTAATTGATTTTCTTAAAGTCCCTATCATTTCCACCCTACATGTAAATTAGAATAATCTGAATTAGAATTTGCCTGTAATCTGAAAAATGCCTAAGAAGCAAATATCATCCCACTTTGTCCCCTTCAAAACACAATTTTTGTATTGTCTTTGATTAAACCATGAAGTATTTGAGATTATTTTCTTCCTTTGCAAGACATTAACTGGCTACGATTCAAAGGGTAACAGGGAGTAGCCATTCTCTCCCCCCCCGGTAACTAATTCCCTGAAATAAATTTTTTTCAGAGCAAGAGGAAATGGTAGCCCCAGTCATGTTTCTTATAGGTTCATGTCTTACTTTAAACCATCTGCTTTTAAGACTATCCTGCTATATCTGTACATAAGAGACTATGAACTCCAGCAGCATGCTTCAAGCTTGGATTAATTGCCACTAAGTTTATCATCCCTGTACTAAGGCTTTCAACTACTTCTAAAACACCTCCGACATTTTCCTTTGTTGCTTTTGTTACCATGAAAAACTGATTACACTTTCTCTGATGTTGTTAATTGACATTCAAATAGACATTGGGGGAGTGCAGAGATAATACTGAGGTCTCCTTGGCCTCCAATCATTACTGATTTACACTTGGCCTGTATGGGCATGTCTACACTGCAATTAGACACCTGAGGCTGGCCTGGCCAGGCTCGTGCGGCTCGGGATAAGAGGTGTTTAATTGTGGTCGGAGGGTTCCAGAGCATAGGCTGCAGTCCAAGACCGAACATCTACACTGCAATTAAACAGCCTTAGCCCCACGAGCCTGAGTCAGCTGGCATGGGCCAGCAAAGGGTGACTAATTGCAGTGTAGACATACCCTATGAGGTCACAGAGTCATCCCTCATACGGGCTCAGCCACATGTGGGAGAACACAAACTATTTGGGACAATATAGTGCCGAATACAGGCCTTTAACTATCAGCTTTCTCAAAATTACAAATTAAAAAAACAACCAAAAAAAAAAATACCCCCAACCAACTGCTCTTAACCCAGTAGAAGTGCACTTACACCGTCTGGTTTTCTTTCAGCCGTCTATCGAAAATACCCTCAAACCCAGGGATCTCCTGTAGTCACCAATGCAGAGAAGGAATGGAAATCGCACTCTTCTCCAAGTTAAGTCCATTTCCTAATGGCATCAATAGAAGCAGCAGGTACAGCACCTTGAAACCTTTCCCTCTCCCCTTGAGAATCGAATTGTAGTCTCAGTATTCAGCCTCTACCAGGAAGCATCTGAGCATACCGAGCGATTAGTCTCCTAATTTGTTCCCCCTGCTTAGAACAATGACTATTTAATGCCAGAAAAAAGATTCAGTGAAGTGACATTGTTTTGCTTTTCACCAAACTGTTACTTGTCTCCAGTGTTCATTTGCCATCTGTGATTTGATTGCAAAATCTCAGGGTGCTGATTACATGCAGGAAGAATTGAGGGAGGAAAATGTAGTTATAGTAGGGGGTTGGCCATGCTGTTTGTCAACAATTTCAAGAGGGACTGATTCTCACACTCTTACATTGAGTCATATGTTACTTCAGGACTGGAAAGACGCTACTCCTCTGTGTAAGAGAGTGGCAGCATTGGGCCCTAAGGATAAATCCACAAAGGTATTACTCAGGCACCCAACTGCCTCAGGTCCAACATTTAGGCACCACTGACATTCTCAAAACCACCGCACAGCTGTCACCTAACCCTGTAGGTGCCTAAAGTCCATTACGTGCCTAAATGTTCCCTGGTAGGCATGCACAAAGCTGCCTTAGCGCTGATGCTGCCCCAGAGCTAACAAACTGCTTGGAGCCCTTGCTCATGCCTAAGTCCCGGTAGGATTCTCAAACTAGGCATTCCCCCCTTATCTCCCCACCATGGCCCAATGTTTTTTTTTCCTCAGAGCAGATCTCAGACGCAAGACGGCAGTGGGTCATGAATTGCTCAGGTGGCTGTGATGTGTGTACTCTGCATGCCTGATTTGAAGCAGGCACTTGAACCTTTCAGGTGTGTGCCCTGACCACCAGGCTAATGGGATTTTGGGGTTGGGCTCTCAATCTCCCCTACTGAAGTTGTTCCACTTTGTAGTAAATAATTACAGAAAAAGAGATTTGACACTATGGGCCAGGGCACTCATCTGGGATACGGGACAGCCAGCTTCAAGTCCCTGCTCCAATAAATATTTATTATGCAATTTTTATACAAAGTGGCCCAGGTACAATTAATTCTACCCTCATATTTAACTGTATACATGTGGCCCACAGAAAACACAGGTCCTAGCATGCAATGCTCCTGGTCCAAACAAGAGTGGCTGCCTTCTGCTTCATTTGATGGAAAATCCTGGCTTTCTATTGGGTAAAGTCTGAATACACTGGCATAATTCACAAATGCTAAAATATATTTAAAGCATCTACAATAAAGAACACCGTGTCAAGGTGGATCAAAGAAAATAAATTTATTAAACTTTGAAAGAAAAAACACTGCCATAAGGAAAGTTAAATAGAAATTGAAAGGCACAAATCTTCATACTGGTGTATAATGACTTGTGTAACCACTAAAGTACCAAAATGACATTCTGAGATTGATTGAGGTATCTTCTATTTTTGGCAATAGAAATATAGTAAGAAACTTTTTCCAAACACATACATAGCTGTTAATCGCATTAGTGTCGTACACTTATTAAATTTTATATGAAACTAAATAATATAGCTGTTAGCAGAATATTTAATAAACATTTACCATAAAGTACATGCTAAACTTAAATCCCATCCAACCATAGGGTTCAGTTCTGCAGCCCTTTGTCAAAGGCTGAGTCCCACTGAATTAAGTGGGAGTGCTCATGTAAGCAAGGTCTGCCTCATTGGGCCCATAGATTGCTATTCACTTAAGAAAAGGGAAATTAAAATCCCTGGTTATGTTTGCTTTCTAAAAATATTTCTGCTAAGATGGAAACCCTTTCTTATAAAGGCAACTTCTTAAGCAAATAATGGTTCATTGCAAAGCTTTATCACTTTCTTAAAAATGCATAAGAATGAAGAAAGCTATCCCACTGCATTTTGGTTTTCTCTTTTATAGATTTCTGAAAGTCTTCCTAATGTTGCTGAGAGACACTCTCTCTCTCTGTTAGGCTGTGAAAAAGAAAACACACTGTTGAACAATACTGTACTCAAACTCCTTTGTTCTGTTAACTTCATTTGATTGTTTACAGCTTCAAAAATGCACTGTTGGCCAAATCCTGAAGTCCTTCCTTAGCTCTTATTCAATTCTCAGGCAAAGCTACTAGTGACTTCGACAGCAGATTTGTCTCAGTGAGGACTTCAGAATTTGTTCCCATGTGAAGAAATAAAGCTGCCAAGTCACCAGAGCTTGAGAACCATTCAATAAAAGTGTAATTGTAAGTCTTTAAAGATCTTGGTAAACAAAAACTTGCTGTTGTTTCTACTGTTATACACGTGTATTATTGCCACTAACCAGAATCCAGTGAAGAATGGATTCGAATTGTACATTGTAAAGTTTTCTGAAAAACTTAAATTTATTAATACTTTTCTATACTTGCGGTAAGAAATTAATATAATCAGATAATGTGAGTTGCTACAATTTTTAATTTCTCTTTAGGTTTCTTTGGAGGTATAAAAATGGCTCTGTAAAAAACTAATTCTTCCCCTCCCCCCCCGCAATGACTGAAGCAGGAACAAGCTCTTATCAGATTGCAGCAAATACATTCCTTAAATGGATCATCATATTTAAACTACAGTATGTAGTAGAATATAAAATATCCATGCCTTTGTCTAAAATATTTATTAATTTATATAATTCAAAATAAATGTATTCATCCAAACAACTTTTGCTTTCCCACCTATTTTATATTTTCAGTTCCCAGTTACTGATATAAAGATCTCAGCACATGATATGATTTGCATTAAATTCTCAAACTTCAAAAACCACCTGACATTAGCTTTCTCAAAAAGCATGATTTACTGTATATTAAACATAGTCATTCAATGCGTAGTATCACAAAAATCAACACCCACAATAACAAGACAGTCACTGCTACTAAACAGTCTTTTGAGACAATTCATAGATAATATTTACAATACACAATGGGAATATTTTGATTTAACGTTTTCCGTTTTGACATTTCAGGTAAAAGCATAAGAACCACAAAAAAGTTTAAAACATTATTTTGGTTTAAGCATATAAGCCCAAGCCAACTCTATGCCGTTAAATACATACTGTACGCACATTATCAAAGGAAGGCTACGGCATGATTTTGTTCAGTTGGTCTGTGCTCACGTAGCCACATGATATCATAAATTCTTTGTCTGGCACAGGCAGCGCAGTAGCATTGAGTACAAGGCCCTGTGGAGAGTGCACTATGTGAATGGAGGTATAGTCTGGGACAGGCATTTCGGAACTTGAGGCTTCTACTGCAGGTGCACCTGGATTCTCAGCAGTAATGGTAAGGCTCTCTGTGGTGAAGTAAACATCCTCATTAAAGCTCTGCTCCTGCACACGTGGCTCAACCGCATCGTGAGGTGTCGCAGCGATACATTTTTTCACATCCGCCTCACAGAAGTAGGCGTTGTCCATGGTGAAGTTTGGTTGACACTGTATAGCTGGTTCTGTGTAGGCGTCACACTGTGTTCTCCTCGTCTTGTTTGTTTGCCCTGGTGAAAGTACAACACTTCCTGCTGGGGTAACGTCACTTACTTGTGCATAAAAGTCAATATTTGCTACTGAACTCTGGTTGCTTAGCTGTGTACGGACAGGTGGGCTAGTTGATTCAATACTGTCAGCAAACGGCGGCTTTGACTGGTTATCTTCAGACTGAATATTAGTATTAGGCTTCTGGATAGTTGGGTCAGCAGAACTAGCATGTGACTCATCATTATCTTTTTGATCAAGGCACAAGAGATCCTCTTCTTTTTCACTTATCTTTTTGGACTGATCAATATCTGAGGTGCCATCACATGTGTCGCTAGCACTGAAGTCAGTCTCTGGAATATCCGGTTCACAACAGCTGGCACGTCCAGAATCATCATCTTTCACTCCAAGACAGTTGTGAGACTTACAATGGTCGTCACCCAGGAGCCTGTCAGTGTCCAATCCGTCTGTCTTCTCATCGGGGTCATCTATATCCAGTTCGATAAACTCAACCCATGAGTCGTCGTTATACAGTTGTGGCTTGTAGCTGTCGTGGCTGGCTAAGATGGAGTTCACTTCATCTAGCTTTCCTTTCTACAGAGCAAAACCAAAATGTATATGTTATAAAGGAAATAGTCAAGAATGGTTATGCTTTTTTATGTAACACATTTGTTCAAGGAAAAGTAACTGTTGCAATGGTAGCAGTTGCACGGTGTATTATGTTAAATACTCTAGCATCTCTCCCAGCATGAAACACCTATCTTATAGTTTTCCTGCAAAATCCGGCTGCATGGGAAAGCTTTTTTTCAAGTATCATCACTGAACTGATGCCCACTCTGCAGAATTATATTGTACAATATAAAATTACCTTCAAGAGGTCTGGATCAATCCCTTTAATCTTTGGAGCTGGAACTGGAGGAAGAATCAGCATTTTTAACCTTGAAAAATAAAAATTGGCTTTTAATTCCAAATAATTTAACCTGTTACTTTTTTTGGCACACAGAAATAAGATGTTGGCATTCCATTGCTTTACTGCTTATTTATTCCAAGACTCCTGTGTGATGGTCTCAATTTAAAAATGTTAAAGAAAAAAAATGCTATTTACTAGTCTCATTTCCAATAAGAAACAGGTTTTCTGAACCTTATGAGTCAGCATGGATTACTCAGCATGCCAAGAGACTTTCCCTAAGCATCTTCAGGGATAAGGGGATCTTGCATATGTCCAATAAGTAGTAAACAGAGGAATGGAAAGGGTTAGGCAGTGAAAGGAAGGGAAGGTATTTCAGGCATGCTAAACAAAACCTGCAGATTAATGAAAGCAAAATGTTAAATGGATTGTGTTTGTAAATTCAGACCATCCACTAACATAACAAATTTCCAGGACAGCAATCTGGGGATAATCATAATGGGGAGAGGGCCAGCATGCTCTCTGTGCACCATTAAGTGATATTGAAATGTTTGTAGGCCTTATGTGGTACTCTACACAGTGGTGAATTTTAGCCTATGTGAAAAAGAACTGATCTTCAACTATTTCCTGTGTTTTGTGAAAAGCTAGGTTTTACATTAACTGTGGGCACACACACCTTCTCCTCTCTAGTTCCTTCCCCTCTTTCACCAACAGGTTTACCATATCCATGAAAGGAAAATCCTGCTTTCCTTTTATAATGTATCTAGCTTCTTGTCCAATAGACAAGTGAACTGACGGACTACTGGCTCCCACGACACATTTTTTTCCAAAGTTTCTGCTTCAGGGCTACTGTATCACAGAACTAGTTCCAGAGCTTTAATGACCTTTTAAACTAGTGGTTCCATCTTGTGGGCCTTGTATTGAATTTTGCTCCTCTTGGCATGTGAAAAACACTTTAGTCTACACATTTAAATGTTCATATGCAAGACCATTGGGGATTGTGTGTGTGTGTTGGGGGGGAATTTACAAGAATACTTTAAATAAGTTACTCGATTATGCCCTTGTTTCTTAGCCGAGGAGGGCGCTGAGGTACCAATTCAGCTGAGTGAAGTCTGCAAGAGATATCCATGAACACACATTTAAACGAGTGCCATGGAGTTCACATCATCAGTATTTATGTCCTTTTAATCCATGGTCATCATGAACTTTCTTTCTTTTTCTCCTGCTGTTTATAAAAAGTTTCAGTCATCCAACCATGCATGAGAAATAATACCATGTGATTTAGATGTCCAATCCCCATATCGAGTAATTGCCCAGTTAAAAACTTTTAAAATAAAGGGCTACAATTCAGTTGTTTTACATATAAACCTCACAGGGACAAGTTCCATTGTTCAGGGACAAATAAAAAGTTCAGCTTCAGTATGAAGTTGATTGAAAAATCTCAAGGAATAGATTACTTCCCCCCTCTCTTTTTTTCAATGTAAGCCTGCTAAAACCAGACAATTTTTAAAAAATGCACCTCTTAATTCAGAAAATTTTCTATTCCACAGGCCACTGCAGAGCTGAGAATGGATTGCCTCATCTTATAGTTATCTTGCCTGTAACTGCAACAGACAAGACAGCAGTTGTGGCTGTTTTTTTTAGTCAGCTGTATCTCTGGAAGTATTTAAATTAGATGACTATCATTTGGCTGCTACTACAGAATTTTCTTTAACTGCTTTTTCGAATCTACAGACAGCAAACTCCTCACAGCAAATTTGGATGCTGATTGTCAACTCAACATGCAACGTAAGATTCAGTAGACTTTACTGAAAGGGCAGTACAAATGTGTGATTTGATGACATAATGGATCACGGCAAACAACTGCTAAAGAAAAGTGAACAGATGAAGCACGTTTACCTTCGGTGTTTAGAGAACAGAATTAAGAACATCACCACTATCAGCCCAAATGTTCCAAAGACGATAACCAAGAGCCATGGAAACTCGATTTCTGAAACAACATAACAAAATCATATTGGCAGGAATCTGCAAGGCTTTGCTGTGACCTTACATTTAACTTTCCCTTCAGTGCCAAAGGATTCCACAAGTTATGTATTTTACGGGACCTTTGGTCACTCAACTAAAAATTCTGTGCAAAAAACAAGTAAAAATGTCCTTCCAATCTCAACTTAATACTGTGTTTTATGAGTCCAATTCGACACCTTGAAAACAAGATGAAATTTTCTATTATAGAACCAAATCCTGGCAAAGGTAGCATGGGCAGAAGCACTTACCTGAAGGGCACAGCTACACTATTTACAGTTTACAGCTGCGCTGCTGTAAGCTCTCTAATGTAGCTGCTCTAAGTTGATGGGAGAGAACTCTCCCGTCAGCTTAACTGCTCCAGCCCCCGCGAGTTGCAGTAGCTATGTTGGTGTAACTTATATCGCTCAGGGGGTGATTTATTCACTCCTCCCACAGAGCGACATAAATTATGTCGACATAACCTGTAGCGTAGACATAGCCTAAGAAGGAGACAGATGCATGCATGGAAGGAAATATCCTGCCTTCTCAGGGCCTGATAGTGATAGTACAGCCAGCAAACCTTGCTGCACGGTGTATTTTACTGCTCCTCTAAGCAAGAGAAGAGTGCTCATTACTGGTAGCAGATGTCTTCACTAGACTAAAGGTAAGCCATCCTCCTTTCTGAGCAAACCATGCCCTTTGGCCCAGGCAATCACCCAACAGTGTAACATGATGCAACAGCCAGCATGCGCCTCTCCACAAGGCCAGGCTGGTCACTTATGTTTTGAGCAGTATCAATTTTACAAAGGTTGATGGCTTTTTCCCCCCTTTTCCCCCCTGTCTTGCAGCCTGGCACATGCAAGGAGAGAACTTAACATGTGTGGTATGATAGGAATGAGAAACCATACTGATAAGTGAAACATTCTTCTTAAATAATGGTATTCTCATTCTACTGAAGCGGTGACTGTAAAGAGTAACAAATTAGGAATACATACGAAAATCTGTTCTGGCTGCAGCCCTTAAGATTCCTGATTCCCTGTTTTAATTTTAGACTTCACTCATTTTTTCTGGCCAAGAAGGATTGAACAAGGAGCTTTAAAACTGTATGTAAGAACATAAATATAAAAAATATTTTCAGAGACCACTTTTCCCATTCAGTTAACAGCTCAGCTTTTTGATACTTAGGCCAAATTTTCAAGCTAATGTGCTTGAAATTAGGCACCTAAATCCATATAGAGATACCTAAATAACAGGCCCCATTTGAAAAGGTGCAGAGCACCCAAAAGTCCCACTAAAGTCAACGGGATTTGTGGATGCGCAGCATTTTTTAAAAATTAGGTGCGTACACAAGGATTTAAGTGCCTAACTTTAAGGCAAAAATTTTCAGATCTAACTTTGTGCTCCAAAACTGAGAAATGCCAAATACAGAACTCAGGTCAGCACTGAAGTCAGAGGTACATGTGAACCCATATGGCTCAGCTTCCAGAATCCGGGGCTTTAAGGATGAAGGGAACCCAGCAAGCACAGTGTATTTGGACTTTATTAAGGTATTTTGTCATTCTGTTTCCACAAAATCTTACTTGAAAATTTAGTTTGAATTGACGTGGGTAGGAAGAACAGTACCATATGGACAGAACACCGGCTAAATGTCCATAGAAACTGGCAATATAAACAGTGGACGGGAGGTGTCTAGTAGGATTTTGAAGGGATCATTGTTTGGTCCAGTTTTATTTTACATCTCTACTAGTGATCTGGAAAAAAGAGTAAAACAGAACTAAATAAATTTGCCAATGATATCAAGTTTTGAGTTGGTAAATTTGCAGGTCAGGCCCAACGATGTTTCAGAATGATCAGTTCCTTTTTTTTTTTTTTTTTTAGATAAAAAGAAATGGGAAGGCTCATATCAGCTGTTTTTCTTTTTCTAAAGCTCTTTTTAAAAATGGGTAGAGGAGCAGGAGTCAGAAAGTTACTATCCCTTGCCATCTCTGGCAGGCCAGGAGGAAAGCTAACTGCTTTCACAGTGTAATTGCCCTTATCTAAGTGTGTATGGCGTGAACTACAGAACTCATTAATGATCCTAAAATTATTTTTATCTCCGCAAAGTTGGGAAACAGCCTCGCTGAGTTTGTGTCCGAATCTGTCCTTCCTGTACCACAATGCAAGGATCTTCTGCTGTGCCAGAGGGCCAGTCTCACTAAGTGTTTTTTTATTGCAGTCATCTGAGTTTCTAATGTATTCAAGTACTAAACACTAAGGAGAGGAAGCAATGGAAAGCAGGGCATTGTTTAGAATGACACTTCTTTGCAGAGTCGTTTTTCCTCACTTACCTTCATTACACAGAACTGAGCTAATTGAAGAAAGAGACACATAAAGGGCTTCACTAAACTCCCCAAATTTTTCAGATGCACGTTGTCTCGATCGGACTCGAATCTCATAGTCTCTTCCCAGCTTCAACGAGTACAATGGAACTACTGTTGTAAGCATGGGCTCCAGCTACAAAGACAAAATGACTGATACTTAGTTGACAAATACAAACATCTGCAAGCATTTTTACTTACATGGAACTTTTATGTTTACTGTTCACAGACATAGAGGGCATGTGTCAAACTGCAAGCCCTTTTATTGTTCCAACACTATTTTGCTAACTTCCCCATGAAAACGGTCCTGTTAAAAACAACAGGACATATTGGAAATAGAGAAGTGTGGCTGTAAGGGACCTTGAGAGGGCATCTAGTCCAGCCCCACACGATGAGGAAGGATTAGGTATACTTCCTAAACCCCATCCCAGATAATACTATGCTCTAGAGTCCACACATCAGTACAGTTCTTATGAACTAAATTTTTTTAATCTCTTTCCTGTGCACAAACACCAGACTCACTGCACATCTTATAAACTTTCTTATTTTAGGAATATTGTGTAAACCCCTCCCCCCAAAAATCAGAGTGAATAGAATGTAATGGTAACATATGAAGAGTGGGAACAGATTTCAGGAATCGAGACCCTTATATATAAATATTAACCACAGATTTACCTGCCTTGGTACCTACCTATGTACCTGGGCCCCATCCAATACTATCTGAACACCTCCCTTCCTTAAGGCCAGTCTTCCTCCCTTATACAATCTATTTCCAGCTCCAGCATGAGAGTACACAAAAATAATGAAAATGTGCTCTAAATACAATTCCCTCTGGTGGGAGTTATGTTGAATTTATGTTTGCAGAACCCAGTACTATTATTGGCAAGAGTGAATGAAAGCCAGACAGAGTGGAATAGATTAGCCTGAAATCATTTGGCCAAGACAGAATTGATGATCCCACAGATTTGGGATAAGTTTGTGCTTGAACTGTGCAATCTAAATAAGCACTGTGTTTGCCTAATATGTACTTTAAAATCCATTCTCTCTGTGGTTATGAGACTGTGGTCTTTGGACCACAAGTACCTCTACAGGTTGAAATATCTTGAGAGCAAAGCAGTCATGAATTGTGGTGTTGGGAGAGGAGAGGCTCCTTCCTGTCCCCAGTGGTCCACAAGAAGAAGCTGAGAGAACCATGGCATTATGTCTTACTGACTCTTGTAAGAGTCTAGCATGTAAAACCAATCTGGCTGGAAGGGAGCTAAGAAAGAACACAATCCAAAACTAGTTTAGCTTGCTTGTTTCATACTGTAGTTGTATACATCCAGAAACAATGAAACACACTGGATTTTCACACGATGGCTTAGTGCCTTTTCTTTTACTGAAGTATACCTTGGAGTAGGTCCTAATGGTGGAAAGTCTACCAGACACAGGAGGGCTGTAGTGTCAAAAAGTGGTCACAACCTCTCTAGTGCTGGAGCCCCAAGGGGCCAAGGTAACCTCAAATATGAGTAATGCTGCCCTGGGCAGCTGGAGGAAGCACTGATTGAACCCATTCCCTTAACAGACTCACATGGGAAGGATAGTATGAAAGCTTGATCATAATGTAAAGCTGGCCTTCTCCAGCAGAAATTCAACAGGGAAGATTAGGCAGCAGCAATACCATCAATCTTCCTTTGCACAGTTTTAATCACACTGTTAAACAATAATAGAATACACATTTAAATTCAGCATGGAAGCATGTCCTCTGGAATGGTAGTCGAAGCATGAAGGGGCATACAAATGTTTAGCATATCTAGCATGTAAATTCCTTGCAACGCTGGCTACAACAGTGCTATGCAAATGCCCGTTCTCACTTTCAGGTGACATTGTAAATAAGAAGAGGACAGCATTATCTCCCATAAATGTCAATAAACTTGTTTGTCTTAGCGACTGGCTGTACAAGAAGTAGGACTGTGTAGACTTGTAGGTGCTAAAGTTTTACATTGTTTTGTTTTTCAGTGCAGTTATGCAAAAAAAATTCTACATTTATAAGTTGCACTTTCACGATAAAGAGATTGCACTACAGCACTTATAAGAGGTGAACTGAAAAATACTATTTTTTGTTTATCTTTTTTACAGTGCAAATATTTGTAATAATAAATAATATAAAGTGAGCATTGTACACTTTGTATTCTATCTTGTAATTGAAATCAATATATTTGAAAATGTAGAAAAACATCAAAATATTTATAATAAATTTAAATTGGTATTCTATTATTGTTTAACATTGTGATTAAAACTGCGATTAATTGACAGCCCTATTCAGAAATACAAGTCAATGGATTACATTGTTTGCTCCAGTTTTCTGTATAGAGCAGCCTATGGTAGGGTGACCAGATGTCCTGATTTTATAGGGACAGTCCCGATATTTGGGGCTTTTCCTTATATAGGCTCCTATTATCCCCCACCCTCGTCCTGATTTTTCACACTTGGTCTCTGGTCACCCTAGCCTATGGAAGACTCTGGACTTTTACAATTTGTTGCCACAGCATGCCTGCAATTTCCTGACTTATTCTTTGTGCCATACAGCTTTACTCTCCTTCCTCACACCTTTCAAGAGTCACTTCTTTTGTTTAACCTTCCATTGCTAATCACTACTCTGGCCTTTATTCTTGATCATGGCATCAAGTTAATGATAGATGGCTTAATTGCACAAATTGGGAACAACTCTACTGGCTGGGAAGGAGTCATGGGCACAGCAGCAGAAGGCATCCTAACTGATAATGGCGAACGGCTTTTGAATCTCTGTGGCACAAACACCGTAATGATAGGAGGTGATCTCTTCCAACAAAAGGAGGATTCCCAAGCTTACATGGGAGATCACCAGACAACGTGACTGTCAACCAGATAGATCATGTGTGTATTGCTAAGAGATGGGCATCTTCTCTGAGGGATGTCAGAGTCAGCAGGGGAGCAGATGTTGGCTCAGATCATTATCTTTTACTGGACATGTTATAACTTAAACTCAAAAAGATCATAAAGACAGACAAAAAGAGTGTTATAGCAGTCGAAAGTTCAAGGACAGACAAACACACAGCTGATTCCAGATTGCACTTAGCAACTGATCCAGTGTTTTCTAGGACCAGGCTGATAAAATTCTGGAAAGCAAATGGTGGAACTGCAAGAAGGCAGTCGAGACAGCACAGGTAGTAGTGGGCCTCCGAACAGGGCAGAAGAAAGAATCATGCATTACCTCTGTCATGGGAAGTGATTGAGGAGCGAGCAGGACGCTCTGAAGGCAAAAAAGGAACAGTTGCAGGCTGAACTTTTAGAAGTGGATGCAAGATACAGAGTAGAAGACAAAGAAAGAAAGATATTCAGGCAAGATGGAAATGCCAGGGTTCAGAAGGCTGCAGAGGCATAAGCAGCACTACAGGGTGCAGACTTCAAACAACTCTACAGAATAATGAAAACCTCTCAGGAAGAACCAGACCATCAGGGACGATCATGGACAGAAGCTAGACAATAGAAATAATATTTCCATTCCATATTAAACTGTCCAGAGCTGACGATCATGCACAGGTTCAAGAGAAATACCAATGCTAAGTTATAAATAGAAGGGGGACCAACAACGCCCAATAAAATTAAAGTCGCTATCAAAGAAAGCCCTCAAACAGGGTGAAAACTCCTAGCGCTGACAGAATTGAGGCTGAGGTACTAAAGCGAGAGGTGAAATTCTGATTGAGGGGCTAAGAAAATTAATAAAATATGGGTGAAAAAACAAGTGACAAGACTGGAAAGATGGCATTGTTGTCAGATGCTACCGGTGTGGTGCTCTGCTTTCTCCTATGTTGATATCACTCGGCTGCATGCGTATATTCCCTCGGTGTGCTGCCCCAGCTCTGCGCAGATAGCTGACACAGCAGACCTGAAGAGAACCCCCCATAACCACAGAGTCTAGTAAGATGTAAAGTCACGTCGACTAGGTTTATTGCGACCTTGGACACAATTGCAGTTCCCTGTAGGTTTCTTAGCCTAATTCAGGGCATACTACGAGAAAGTGCCTCTTGGGAATGGACCCGGCTCAGTGGCAGGACTTTCCACTGCCCCCTTGGCCGGACAAAGACACCACCCCCGGGACACATTCTTATACACAGGTACAAACAAGTTACACATCACTCCTGACGTATTGAGGTGCAACCCCTCTACGCAGCAAGGTTCCGCCTCACCTTGAACAGATTGGTTCAATCAAAACAACTCTATCCATCATTTTACTCTTTTGCCCGTCATTGGGATGGGTCGGCCTGTTCCATGTTATCTGTGGAATGTTCCAGTATAGTGTATGTTCTGATATCTGGTGTCCAGTACCTTTTAGGTATGTCTCTTTTTGCAGCATCAGCCCTTTCCTTGCCAGCTTCTGTGAGCAGGGCCTGCCTCTGGCTCACAGCTTAACTTTGCTTTATGTTAGCAAAGTCTTGACCATTTCTTTAGTTCAGGCCTCAGGCATCATACTGGGCCTTTATTAGGGCCTTCACTTACTACAGGCATCACCATGACATTGCCAAAAAATAAAGGGTGATATGAGTACATGAACTGGAGAGGCATTGTACTGCTATTAATCCTAGGCAAAGCACTGGCTATCCTTATGCTGAAAAGAATGAAGAAAGCAACGGATGAAATATTATCAGAACAGTAGTCTGGGTCCAGTCCAAATAGACCAAGTTGTGAACACATTCGCACTTCAACAGATCATCAAAAACCCTACTGCTTGACAAAAGACCCCTTCGTAATCAACTTTATTGACTTTTTAAAAAAAGAGTTCAGTGGTGCCCACAGAGAGACTCCGTGGAATATTGCTAGAAGTTACGGGATACCAGACAAGCTGATCAACATAATAAGGAGTTTATATGATGGAAGCAGGTGTACAGTAAGATTGGGTGAATGGTTTGATATTGTGACTACAGTTAGACAAAGGTGTGTGTTCTCACCAACCCTCTGCATTAGCAACAGACTGTCTGATGAAGTGGCAACAAAAGGCATCATGGACAGTGTAACTAGCAAGTGACAGTAATCAATGGAGGAACTGGACTGCCTGATGTGACAGCAGCACAGATAAGGTCTCTAAGGTAAAGACTCTTTTTTAGCTTATGAGACTCATGGTCTTTCTGCTTTAATTTAACCCCTCTTTTGTGATTTTTTACAATCCGTGTCGGTCACTTGCCCCATACCAAAAAATCAGCAAGAGACTTAAGCTCCTCCCCTGTTGACATCACTGATATTTGCATGCTTAGCACTCTATATATTGTTACCTAGTCTTGTTTAAAGCCACTACATTACTGCCTCCCAACACAGATAATATTGGAAGGCAAGTAACTCAGACCAGAAGCAGCTCAGATTACAGTTTTATAGACAGTGATTAACACGTCCTTTGGGATTTTGATGCTATTATTCACAGAAAAAGGAGTAACGCAAGCAGTTTGAAGCTAAAAAGGCATGTGTCCAAACAGAAGACTTCAAGGGCATATAAAAGACAAATCAAATTTTTTTTTAACATGTACTGGGGAAAATTAAAAATATATATACTAACAGCTAGAGGTTCTTAGAAAAAAACAAAGAAGGAAAAAATTTTCAAGGCACAAATGGTAGTTATTTGAAATGCCATGTATTTGAAAAATCTTCCTCAAAAACTTTGCAGGTGATCTTTAAGTTGTTCTTAAAGGGATAATGCACGGGATAATTTGGCCCAAAATAAAAATATAATAAAAATAACTGTTTATAAAACCAAGTAACAGTAGTTAATATTTCAGTTTTTTAAAACTATACAATTCCTTGGAAACCTTTTTAACACATTTCTTTTAAGTCTTTGAAATGTAACATTGCAGCATTGTGCTAACACATGAGAATCTGAACTTCAACTCAGCAGATACTGATTATAAAATGAAGCGAAAACAACCATTACATTTTCATTGTCCGAAATGAGAAAAATGCAAGAAAAGTCTGATTAAAATTTCTTTCAGTTTCAAAACGCTACAATATTGTCTGTGACAGAAAAGATCAGATTTTTATTAAAAATATGAATTTTAATTTGATAGTATCTTAGAAAAAAGCCAAAGTGATTAAGTTCTATTTGAAACAAAGGGCATTTGCCAAATGGAAAAGGATGCAGATGGTAAGGATGCAAAATTCTATGTGTGTAACGGAAATAAAGGAAAATATAAAATGAATACTAAAAGTATTACAAATGCTCTTTTAAATCAATGCATATTTACAAGAGAGTTTTCCACAGAATTGCATTCAGAAGTACATTTAAAATGTAAGCAATTTTAAAGGGTTAACCCAGAAATTTCACAGACTAACCTGAAAATCTGATATCTTGGCATCAAACTAATATTGCTGTGCCAAAAAATGAAAATAACAGATATAATAGAATAACTTTTTTAAAAACAGCAAAAATTTAGGAAACAAACAGATTATTTTATTACAGGAAAATTTGAGGTCACTGATAATCATATTTTACATTTATCCACAAGGATCTCAAAGTCTATTATTATCATATGAGCCTATGACCACTTCATCCATCACTAAGATGTAAATACTTTTGGGGGAGGAAGCAGCAGCTATCCTGCACTGACAACTCCACTCAGCAGGACTGAGGAGGGAAAGGGGGGGGGGAATAGTTCAGTGGTTTGAGTATTGGCCTGTTAAACCCAGCCTTGTGAGTTCAATCTTTGAGGGGGCCATTTAGGGATAAGGGGAAAAAAATCTGTTGGATGATTTAATTAGGGATTGGTCCTGCCTTAAGCAGGGGGTTGGACTAGATGATCTCCTGAGGTCCCTTCCAACTCTGAAATTCTATGAATTGAAGATTAATTTCTCTAATATAAGTAGACAAAAAAGTAACTTTTCAAATTAGAATTTGGCCATAATATCAGGATCAAACACCTCTTGTGAAACATGGCCCAAAATGTTTACCAACCACACAAGTGATCAGGAGCTTGGTTTTATGTCTTATCTGTTGGACCGCCAACAAAAGATTGTGCAATTTAGCACAGGCTCAGAGAGAAGAGCAAAACCTGCTACATCCCCAATACTACCTGGGTTTTCTTTGGAGATCTCCCATTCAAGTGCTGACCAAGCCCAATAGTACTTTACTTATGAGATCTTACAAGATCACAACCAAGGTTGGCCTGCCTACAGGCTGTAGAGAAATATTTACATTGTTTGTTAAAGGCTTAGGGTGTATTATCTAATTGTATAGGTATTTCCTTTCTTTCATATTAGCAGCATAAACGTTTTAGGGCCAGATTGTGGCTACTGAGTCATTGTCCACACCAGGGAGGGAGTATGCGGCATCTAGAGCTTCAAGAATGAATTCTGGAGAACGCACAATGCAGTGGCACCCAATCATTACCCTTGCAACTAGTGCAGCACATGTTCTCCTCCATGCCTTGCTAGTTATGCTGCCCAGTGTAGACTGCGAGCAGGGCAAAGGCCCTACCATCACCCTGTCCTCTTTCAGGTGGCTACTGCTAGTAAGGAGCATTGCCTGTTTTACGCAAAAGGAAGCACTCACTAGTTGCCCCAAGGCGATACGGGGAGCGGGCGGGGGAGATTCCTTCCAGAACCAGGCACAAGTGAGCTCTTAGTACATTACAATTGTTTATATATAAACACGTTTGCTTCATACCTCCCTCCATTTCGTCTCATTAACGTCTTTGTACTGCAGTTCATACTCCAGTGTAATCCATCCCTTCTGAACATCAGCTGATGGTGGTGGATCCCATCTCACTTGGATGTCCGCATGGATCCCAGTCAGGCTGGTGTTCAGTAGAGTCCAGTTGAGGCCGACAGGAGGATCAGGTTGTACTTAAACAGCGTGTTGGAAATAAAACAGTTTTCAATCTGAAATCACTATTCTTGCTAAACACTGTTCATGATTAAAAAAGTATTTGAACCACATATACTGTAAATTATATAACAGTAACAGTCTCAACCTAGAAATTATTATCTACATTACTGAAGATTTGATAATAGGTGTTATATTTTCATTTGAGCCAGACATTTTGCGCCTAAATCTCAGAGGGACCGTCCCATAGCCCTGATGCAGGCAAAACTCCTGCTGACTTTACGGATAAAATCCTGGCCTCATTAATGTCAATGGCAAAACTTCTGCTAGCTTTAATAGGGCCAGGATTTCACCCTAAGATTACATATTAGGAAAACCAGATAGGTAGTTTCAGAATTTTGAAACTCTGGGCCCAAAACTTTCCCTGAACTCCTAACTAATAACATTTTGCTCATAATATTTAAAATATAGTATAAATCCATCAAAGCTAATCTGTGCTGAACTGTGCATTTAAAAGAAAAGTTTGGAATGAGGGAGGTTTTTTTCTAACTGAAATCCATGGGAGTTTTCCCTATATTGGAAAATTTTCCTAGGTTGTACTTTCAAGCTTTTTACCATCTACTTTTAAAAGATTATTCTTTACCACAGTGTGAATTTAAATATATAGAACTCCCAAATTAATGAAAAAAATCATGGTAACCAAGCCAATGCATTTGATTATATGTATCATATTATAAAAATAAAGCAGTATAAAATATATAATGGAAATGTACCTATTTCATCAACACTGAAGCATTTTTCATCTAATACTTCATCTTTTTTGATAAGCTTAACACAATAAGTTATCCAAATAGAGGTGTATGATGTGTTGAAATAACAGCTATTTTCTCCAGCAGTTACATAATCAGGACATTCTTTCCATTCTTCATCATTCCTAGAATTACAACAAAATATATATTACAATGTGGCTAGTGGTAAGTCACAGCTAGTATAGAAGTGGAAATGAGGAATCATGTCAGTATTGATCATGTTTTATAATAAATAACCCAAAGCCACCTGAAGCCATGTGTATATTCTCATGTGGCTATTTTTATGAGCTTTGGTGAAATTCCCAAACAGGCTGTTAGATTACATTGTTATGCTGGAAGGTATTAAACATCTGCTATCAATCACGGGCCTGGATAAAGTTGGTGTGTGTACGCACCCTTCATTCAGGCTAAGTGGAAGAAGCACTTAAATGCTCCTTTGTGTAGTGAAAGATGAAACAGTAGAAGCCACCACCCAAAACACTGGCCAGCTTCTCCTCCTAACAGAAACAATTCAGCAGACTCCAAATATTGGCTCACCAGTCAGGCAAAGTGGCAACAATATTTCTATAGCTTCATTTTCATATGGCAGGTCTGAACAAAACCAGGATTTTCAAAGAAAAATGGCAAAAGTCTTCAGTTAAAACGAAATGGAAAGACCCACACTAACAAGAGCTTGTCCCCCAAACCATTCAATATATTTATAGGTATATAGTAAAGCTGTTTTGGATTTTATGAGGGAAAAATGGATGCCTCTAGATTTCTGATGCATCATGCACTGGGAAAGAATCAGATTTTAACTGTTGAAACCAGTGAGAGGAAACAAGGCAGTTTACAGGAGTGGTGTGACAGAATACTGAGACCCAGTAGCTGACCCAGCACTCTGACCACGTAAGCAATAATTAGCTCCACCCAGAAAGTCCTGATGGAAGAGGAGAGACTGGGGTTTGGTGAGCTAAGGAGCGAATTATCGCACCAGTTGGGGATAATTAGTTAGATGTAGTTATATGTGCTGCACGGGGACTGTGATGGGGACTTGGTGGTGGTAATAATAAAACTCAGAGGTCTTGACAAGCAAGAGGTGTCCAAGATTGTTTATGAGGGACCCCAGCATGGGAAAGGAGCCTGCCCTGTCACTGGCTGTTAAAGACTAAAAGGCAAATTTAAATCAGAATAAAACTGTACAAACACTGGGCCACCTGATTCTTCCCTCTGCCTGCTGAGGTAGGTGTAGGGAACAGTAGGAGACAGCTAGCACCTCTCCATTCACAGGGATGCCAGGCGTCACTTGGTCACAGCAGTCCTGATGACTTCCCTAACTTTTTTCCTGACTTCAGTGGTGCACTTGAGAATGGCTGGGACATAAGAATGCCATGACTATACCTAGGGTGGTCTGGCACATCTACTGCACCAGGGGCTTCTGTCTGAGCTCGTGTAGAGCCGACCTAATGCCAGGTCTTTGTGTGGTAGGGTGACCCCCTACACAGACTATTTAATGGGGATAAGGGGATTCCAACACTTTGCAGACACTTTGCACAGCCCAGGATGATGATGAGCTTCCCTCTAGATTTTTGCATGTGTGGTAGGTGATAAAATTCCTGCAGTGGTTTGCTGGAGAGCCCTTAGAAGTCAGTATCTGAAATCAGTTTCATTCCACCTGAGTAGAGTAGATAAAGGAACTTTAAAAGCCACCGGAATAGCAACCGAAGTTGAAGAGAAAAATAAAACAGTTGTTCCTTTGTCTTTTACGCTGGCTGAGAACTCTGCAAAAATTTATAATTTTAACAAATTACGCTGCTCAATAAAACTTTTCACAGGAAGATTATGCCCACCTGAAATGTAAAACAAAGCCAGAGACATAGTTAAAGACATTTATTTTAATTGCACTCACTGATGTCTTCAACTTCATTGTCAAGAGATGTGAAGTTACATTTCTTTCTTCACAAAACATAAAATATATTGTGGAAAACAGTCTTTAATAGCCTGATATTTGCTGGAAAAATTATAGTCCTGTTTACGTGGTTCATGTAGCCTGTAATACTTGAAAAGAGGGTATATGTGTGCTAGAAACTGATAGACCACTATATCACAGAAATACTTCTAATTAATCTTTTCTCCATTTGATTGCAATTCAGGCTGTAATGGGAGCTGAAACAGACTGGCATGGGGTTACCCAAAATGCAGCCTTAGGTTATATGTTATATAAAAAACTAAAATGTGGCCCATATCTGTTCTCTCCCAGAACCAGTAGGGTTAGGACAAAAGTAATCAGCTATAGGCTTTTGTTGCTGGCGAAAAACAGCAAGCAAGCTGTATTCAGATATCAAGAAAGATACAAGTGCAAGCAAATATTGTGAATGTGTGATATTTTTTAAACATGAAAATTAAGCAAAGCCTTTGGCCTCCTGGCAAGTTGGCACTGAGGCCCTTGATATTGCAAAGTTTGGCCACCTGTGGCTTAAAATAACCCTCCACCCAGCAATAATTTAGAATATGCTATCCCTTCATCATGCAAACATACTGCAATGCCCACCAGTAGGGATGGAAGCTATGCACATGTACCAAGAAGAGAACATATTTCCTTAGGGCACAGTCCTTAAGCAGGCGTCTAGCAAAACTTGTAGTACCTTAAATTATATGATAAGAATATGGTCAGAAACTTAAAGGCAAGAAAATTCATGGTTAGCACCGAGTAGCCCAATAATTATAAAATCAAATGGCACTGATGCAACATTCCCTGTCACTCGAAGTCTTACATTTAGATTGGTTATCTTTCTAAAAGATATGCTCTAGCTCAACCAGAAGTTATGGACTTGACGCAGGCGTTACTGCATGAAATCTATGACCTATGTGATGCAGGAGGTCAAATTAGGTGAACTCAGTGGTGCCTTCTAATCTATGAACATACAATAAGTGGCATTAAATGGTATAACAACACATCCCAATGACCTCTTCTGCCATTTAGTTCAATTTTTTATTACATCATTCTTGTTTCTGGTAAGAAGATAAAATGTGTGATATGGCCAATTTGTGTGGCATTGTTATATTGCATTATTAAATGGAACCTACTTAATCTTTATAGCTCATCCTTTACAGTTGGAAACACAGAGATATCACAATTATCTGATAACCATTTACATTAGATGGAATAGAGGCATCCGAGCAGTTAGGATTCAAAGGAGTTCAAACTTGCAGTTGATTTAGGAGGCTTCTACTAAAGCTTGAACCAGAATTTTAGATGGGCCTGAAGCAAACCCCCAGAAGTGAACACAACTCAAACCTGGTAAGGTTCAAAAACGTGGCTGTAGTTTCATAGCGGTCTGTTAGGTTCACAGGGGAACAAACAAAAATCCCATATCCGAAACCTCTTTCCCAAACTGTGGGGTGTTCAAATTCCAGATTCTGCACCTTGGGCCTATTTCTACTAAGAATGTTTCCTTCGGTGTTCACCCATTCTTTCCCAATCCATATTAGTCATTGCATTATGCTTGACAAACAACAGACATCTTTGGTTTCAAAAACATTCACTTAAACTGTGACTTCTTAGCCTTTTTCCATGACATGAAATGAATTGCATTGCATTGTAATGAGCAATGCAGTGACTGTTAGGCATTTCAAATTGCACACTCTCTTTACCTTCTCATATACAACAGTTGAACTGTTCCCGGAGTAGTGAGGTTGTGAAAATCTCTATCTGTCCAATGACATGAAAATGTCTCCTGTTCAGGTGATCTGCACGTGATAATTTGTGGCCGTCCCAAAATAACTGTAATGAAAAATGGGAAGGAAAAGAAAGAAATGAAACAAACACGTAAAACCAGACAAATATGGTGCTGAAATCCTGGGCTCCACCTTAACAACCACCATCTTCAGATAAAAAAAAAAAACCCATAGCATATTCCTATTATTGTTACCAATAGACATGGATAACTTCCCCCTCCCCCCCCAATTGTTTGTACACACAGCAAGGTACACACTAGAATGTGAGCAGAACACAACTTCAGATCCAAACATCCCTTATATTGTGAGGGTGTTCACCATCCAAACATAAATTCATATAAACATTTTGCAAGTGATGCAGATACTGATAATGGGCCAAATCAAAAGCTCTGATCTAACATGGTCAAACTGCAGAGTGTTTGAAATAAGATCCAGGGTGAAATTCTGTCTCCTTAAAGTCAATGGGACTTTTGTTATTAATTTCAATGAGGCATGGATTTTACCCCAAGACTTTCTTACTTGAGTCCAGTGACCTTCATTCACTATACAACCATGCCTGATTTACTATCCAGCCTGGACACTGAATGGGGCAAGAGTCCTGTGGTAACATTAAAGCAAGATGAAATATTTTCATAGAATAGTAAATTTGATGAAAAATGCATTTTTCAAAGCACTGAAACTTCATGAATTTGGGTTGAATTCAGTAAATAATGTTATCTGAAAAATAAATGTTGCAAGCCTCAGAATAGTTTTGAAAATGTTGTTTAGAATCCTTTTGACCTGAACAAATTATTTGTTTGCTTGTTTTTTGTTCTGGTGAGAAAAACTAAAAACAATTCAGTTTTGCTTCTAACATAATAATTGTATTTGTTTTTTATTTTTGGTTCAGCCAGTGAACCAGAAAAATAAATGATTCACTCAGCTCTATCTGTGATCATGGAAATTGAAATTATAGTAATGCATCTACGCAAGGGGGCTGGGTGGAGTAAAAACTTACAAAAGCAACCTCTCATTTCCTAACTTTTGAGTGCTCTTTTTACAAACTTAACTTCTTTTAACGTAGTTTATCCCAATGGAATGTTCTACGTTTAAAATAAATAAATTGAAGAAACAACGAAATGTCAACATATGCACCTATTACAGAGCCAGGAATAGAATGGTCTCTGCTACACTATACCGGTAATCAGGGACATATGTGAAGGTGCTTATATAATTCCTATTCCATGTGTAAGCAGAGTCAGGATGAGCTCTACCCTGACATCTGGTGGTGAATTGTGGCGAGTTGTGGAAAAGAACTTCAGGGGTTGATCTTGTTTGCATAGGCACACCCACCCCGCCTAGCATGAGCCCAAATGGTCACTTTGGCTGCTGTGGGATCCCCAGTTTTTCTGTTATTGGGGTAGGAAGAATAAAGTGTTGTTACCCTGATTATGTGAATCAAGGACAATGAAACTGTTTTATGACAGAGGGACTTGCCATCAATTAAGTAGCACCTGCTAGACAAGGAACATGGGTTCCAAAACCCAGTGAATTGAGAGAGGCTGGGGACAGGTATTTGTACCTGATGCTTATGGGCCCCTTTTGAGGGCCTGAAATCCCATTTGCATCTCCTCCTCTCTACTATGGAATATCAGAGCTAATTTTAATTCCATTAGGAGTCTAGTTACAGGCTGCTGAGCTGAATTCACTTTGGGCCAATGGTGCATCAGCACTGAGACTTCCCTACTACAAGCTGAAATAACTAAGGGGCTAAAATTACTGAGAGCTGAAATCACTGAGTGCTGTGGGGGGGCATGAAGATATGTTGCTGAGCAGCTGGCGGAGCAGAGCAGTTTGCGGGACAACTGGAGCGGCTTGCGGGACAGCTGGTGGAGCGGTTCGTGGTGAAGGCTCCAGCAGAACCCCATGGAGAGGCAGGGCAGTTGGCCTCGGACCACATAAGGTGCCCCTTAACACCGCTCCCCCCTCCTCCCCAGGCTGGGAGGTAAAACTCTGCAGATAAACTTTTGAAGTCTGGGGCTGCACTGACCAGGGACAGAGACTTTTGGGTTGTTGGACTTTTGGATGATTTTTTTGGGTTGCTGGACTTAAGACCCTGAGGGGGAAGGATACTTCCAAACTTACTTGGGGGAGGGTAGGTCCTTTGCTCATGGTTTGTGTTATGAATCCTGTTTGTGGTGTTTCCCCAACATAATGCCGCATTGTTTCCCTCCTTTATTAAAAGGATTTTGCTACACTCAGACTCCGTGCTTGCGAGACAGGAAGTAGTGCCTCTTAGAGGCGCCCAGGGGCTGGTATGTAATTGTCCCAGGTTACTGGGTGGAGGCTCGAGCTGGTTTTGCATTGCGTTATTGAAACGGAACCCTTAGATACTGAACCTGGCCCTTGTTGCTGCCAACTCAGACAGGCAGAAGGGTTACACATACAAGGAAGCCAGGGCCCTCATAGTCCCTATTTCCATTCTCATCTACATGGACAGAGAACAGCTGTGACAAATTTCAGTCAAATAATAAAAGTTTAAGAAAATGATAAGAAACTGAAAAAGACCCTTCCTAAAATATACTCAGCAACATATGCTCACTCTATTCATAAGTACGGCTGTTATGTTATATATTTCAACTTCGCAGCTCTACAACAATTCATTTTCTCAATTCCAGATATAGAGAAAGTCCCATATTCCCTTCTTAATATGATCACGGTGGAGGAAAGCACAGTTTGTGGTGCTGATATGATAAAGCGAATGGTCAGTGTACACACAAAATAAAATCAGCTGTTGCAACAACTGCTTCAGCGTATTAACACTGAAGCTTTAACATTTAAAATAGTTTCTACTACTTCCCACTGGGCATTCTTATTCAACCCTGATAAAAGATATAATCAACACCTCACCACTAAAGCAGCCAATACCATATCTGCAGGATGCCAAACAAACATATTTAGTCCCTCTTATCTGTAACACTGCTGCATACATAATTTCCCAGCTTCCCATAACTGGGACACCAATACAATTGAGCTGGCTTTCCTCCTATTAAGAAGATTTAGACAAATCTCTTTGATAGAATAAATATAGTTCTAGTGCATGGAGCGGGTAGAAGTTCTTTATCAATGAATGATGCTGTCATTGCAGGAAACAAAATAGTCATAATATCCCAAATTAAATGTGTCTGAAAACCAGCTCTTATGGGCCCAGTTCTGCACTAGCTTTGGGCTCCATCTCCAGTTAAAACTGAACTCACACTCTCCATGGTCTAGGTGAGATAAAATAAGGAGCCTAATAATATCTAAATACTGCTGGATACTGTGACAAAGTTCCTCCTCTATCTTGGTGGGTCCTGCGCTTATTGGCGGATTTTCTTGCCTCAGAGATTCACCATGTGGGTTGGGGAACTGCCCAGAGACCTTCCCCTCTGGAAGAACCCACAGTCCAGGTAAAGGGTTGGGACGGCTTTGTGGCCTGCATCATGCGGGAGGTCAGACTAGATGATCATAATGGTCCCTTCTGACCTTAAAGTCTATGAGTCTAATTGGGAGGTTTGGGGGGAACGCGGGCCCGCCCTCTACTCCGGGTTCCAGCCCAGGGCCCTGTGGACTGCAGCTGTCTATAGTGCCTCCTGTAACAGCTGCATGACAGCTACAACTCCCTGGCCTACTTCCCCATGGCCTCCTCCAAACACCTTCCTTATTTTCACCACAGGACCTTCCTCCTGGTGTCTGATAACGATTGTGCTCCTCAGTCCTCCAGCAGCACACCCTCTCACTCTCAGCTCCTTGCGCCTCTTGCTCCCAGCTCCTCACACTCGCACCACAAACAGAAGTGAGCTCCTTTTTAAAACCCAGGTGCCCTGATTAGCCTGTCTTAATTGATTCTAGCAGCTTCTTCTTAATTGGCTCCAGGTGTCCTAATTAGCCTGCCTGCCTTAACTGGTTCTAAGCAGGTTCCTGATTAGTCTAGTGCAGCCACTGCTCTGGTCACTCAGGGAACAGAAAACTACTCATCCAGTGACCAGTATATTTGCCCTGTACCAGACTCCTGTACCCCACTGGTCTGGGTCTGTCACAATACATAGATAACATTGTCGAAGTCACAGGCAGAATAAGCATGCCACATAAACAGCAAATCTTACCCTTTATTTTTACTCCCTAATCCCAGGAGAAAATTTCTTTTAAATCTCCTTTTTTTTGCTACCTGCCCATGACAGGAGTCTTATGTTTATTTCAAGGCAATCTTTGAATAAGTTGATCCTCCAACAACCTCGAGTTTTTAGGCATGAAAGATTTCCGTACAATACATATGTACTCCATTTCCTGATTTGTAATTTATGACTTTGTTTTTTTATGATCAGTGCCAGAGTTTGTAATACAAATTTTTCTAGCTGATCGCATCTAACCTCTGTATCAAGTTTCCAGGCTCCACAACGGCAATTCTTAATGATCACAGGAAAGGTTGTGAACTTGACTTACATAATGCTTGGCACTCTTCGAGTGAGTCTCCTGAGAATTCTTTACTTCCCACTAAAATCAGTTATCAACATGTTACAAGGCCCTGCATGAGCTCTATCTCCTGAACATACTGCAAAATGAGATACACAATAGCTAAACTGAAATTAATTTAGATAAAGTGAGCAGGTTTAGGCTACTGAAGGTAAAGGTTAAAGACATTAATCTGGGAAGCTCTCGAGATGAGATTTAAAACCGACTAAAATAGCAAAACAAAACACTGAGTGTGTATTCTTGTTTTCCTACTTGACCATATCAGCTAAAGTATAAAAGATGCAGTCAGCAAAAAATGTTCACTTTGTGCACTTTAACAGATATTAGAATAGTTAGTAATCTCAAACTTGCTAAATGTTCAGGCCCAACAGCAGAAGGTATTATGCAGTAGGAAACGCTCCAATGAGTCTGTGGTTTCCATTATAACCAAGCACATCTGGTTAAAAATTACTAGTCTCTGCCTTGGGGATCAGCACAATGTACAACGACTACAGTCATGATACAAAAGCCAAACAAACTCTTCAGATCCTACTGTTTATTTTGTTATGACCACATATTAGCTATGGTCTGAGCTCTGGCTCAGTTGGAAGTAGCTGCTCCAATACAGTAGCAAAACCAGTGCATTTTATGCAAGCATGTCACCTATCTCTTGTGTTTATCTATGGGTTAGTTGCCAGCTTGGTGTTCTTTTCCATATAGCTCAGTTTCAACTGCAAATGTGGTTTAGCCATTCAAAAACAGTATATTAACTGTAACTACAGACTAATGGAAACAGTATGTAGCCAGCCCTTTAAACGAAAGGCTACATAAATTAAGATTGTGGATTGATTTCCCTCTAAGGACTGAGCCCTGACAGAATACAGAATCCTAAATTTCATTAAGGGTTAATGTCTGTAAACTGGAATATGGCACATCCAGAAGTAGGCCACTTACAGCTTGATTCATGGCAGAACTCCCACTGACACCAGTGTGCTAATATTATTTTGATAACAATGATGGTATACTACTCTGGATCAAGGGAACTATATGGATCCTTGCACTGAAGGATTGCAAGTGCAGGTCTACTATTCATTCCTCCTTCAAAGAGTGCTGGGATAAGCTTTGTCTTTTCATCTGAAACTCTCAACTTCTTATTGTAATAACCTGGTTAATATAGTACCCTTGTCCCCTACTCTGTGTGTGTGTGTGTGTGTGTGTGTGTGTGTGTGTGCGCGCACGCGCGCATGCATGTTTAGTCCATCGGTTCGACGATGACGTTTTCATGCTCTCTCTTGTTGTGGATTCTGGAGTGACTCTGAAGTCCAAAGCGTGACGCGCATGCTCGTGAGCAGATCGGGAGGACAAAGTCATTAATGAGCATCTTGGTAGCTATAGCAGTAGTATGATGTTTTTCCCTTGCTACCAACATCAATTATTTCTGTCCTCTTCAAAGGCTTGAAAAGCTCTGAGTGTTGTGGGTTGCCCTGCTAATCTATTTAATGCAACCTTCTCAAGATCATCCAGTTTTATTGTACCAAAGTGTAAGCTGTCCTTGATGCTGTCCTTGTAGCGCTTTCTGGGACGGCCTTGATTCCAATGTCCTTGTGCCAATTCTCCATAGAAAATTATGGGGAGTCGATGTTCAGGCATCCTAGTGTCCAACCCAACATAGTTGGGCTTTTATCAGCATGGCCTCGATTCTTATGGCATTTGACTTTTGGAGAAGCTCCAGGTTGGTAATTGTGTCCTGTCAATGGATCCCCATAATGGCGTGCAGAGACCGCATATGGAAGGCCTCTAGCTGTTCAATATTCCATTTGTATGGTATCCAGATTTCACAGCCGTAGAGGAGAGAGATGAGTACAAAAACATGTTCCCTATTAGATGGGATCAAAACTATTAAGTTGTTTGTCACAGGTCCTAAACTGCTAATACAGAGAGGAGGTTATCCTTTAGCTCAAGTGTCAGGGTCCTGTGCTTTTAGAGCAACAGGATCTGAGGTTTTTCTCCACTTTCACCATGAAATTCAAGTGGTCATGTACTTTCTATGTTACAATATTTGTGTAGTGATGTATTAGAGGCAGGTAGAGAACAAACCCATCTCCACCCCCCTAACCTAACTACTGCTCCAAAAAAAGTAAAAATCAAAGTATAAATTCTTAGCCTGGGTTTCAACCAACAAGCCTCAGTGCTGAACACTAAGAGGGGGCTTTATCCTGTACCCAGTAAATTCAATGGCAAAACTCCCATTCACATCAATGGGAGAGGGATAAAATCCCTAGCATTTCCTAGCTTAGTTTCTCCTATGGCAGATCTGATGAACAAGCAAATACTTTGATTACAAAAGAAAGCAGATGTTTCGGAACTAGATGAGATTAAGAAGCTCTTCTTTATTTAACACAGGGTTCTGGTAGATGAAAATGTAATGTAATGATTCAAATGATACACAGGATCAAGCTACTGGACCATAACAGATGCAGAAGGCCATATTCTCTCTTAAAAACTAAAAGCTTCTGGTTGTCTATTTAAAAGTTTTTTATAAATGACAAAGACAAGTGATAATGCAGAACAAATCAAAAAAAGAACACATACATATGAAACGATGGACAACATGTTCTAAAAAATAAAGTGACCTTAGGAAAAGATATTTTATGCAACAGAAAGGAATACTTTCATTTAAGAAACTCTCAAAATGATCACAACATAGAATTAGGGGAGCTTAATGGAGAGAAAGACTGAGGAGAAAGTAAACAAAACAGCTAAATGAGAAACAGACATTAGGAGCTAAGAGACTATTGTAGTTGGGAGTTCATATAATGAAACTGAACGCTCAGTCAGTTTGAACTTACGCCTACCCTACATCCACTAAGGTCAATCAATTTGGCTGTTTACTTTAATGGAAGTGGGATGATGTTTATTATGCTGGATATCAAGAGAACATGTTCTGAGATTCTAACTCAGTGATTGTTTCAAGATGCACAGAAAAATGCACCTTGAAACAACGCTTATCATCAATGGAAGGCAACTTCAAATATACACAGCCTTGTGCTAATAAACTAATAATATGGGGAAAATGGAATTTTCCCTCCAGATGTGGTAAACAGATACAATAATACTAGCAAAGTAGGTCACTTTCTAGTCTATTACTACCTAGGCTCCAGGTAAAACCCTTGCATAAATGGACAGCAGTAAGGTTCTGGGTCAACTCCCCTCCTCCACTTGGGAAATGGTAGAACTTTTTTCATGAATGTAAATCAGCAATGGAAAAGATCTCTTTGCAGGACAATGCCTGGAAGAAAGAAAGTAGAATGTTCCTATATCTGAAAAATTAAAGGTTTTATTGCTGAGGTTTGGTTTACACCACAGAGTTAGGTAGATGTAAGGCAGCTTATATCAACCTAACTCTAAGTATCTACACTACAACGTTGCTCCTCCTGCTCCTGTAAGTCGCTCACTATATCGACCTAAAAAAATCTACTTCTGCGAGTGGCGTAGTGCTTAGGCCAGTGTAGTTAGGACGATCACTGCATTGCTTACATCGACCGTTGGCTGTGAGCCCCAGGGAGGAGGAGCGCTCTGGCTGTGAGCCCTGAGTGGGCTGACAGCTTGGGTGGTAGGTCCCAGGGTGGGGTTCCTTCCAGCTGTCAGTGCCTCACAATGCCCCACACAGTTAAAACAACAGCACTCCCGGTGAGGATGCACACCACCTACGGAGGGGGCCTTAGTGTGGACATGAACCACTGAAGTAATTACTGTGGTGGCTGTACATCGACTTAACTTAGGCCGACTTAATTGTGTAGTGTAGACAAGGCCTAAGATTGTTAAAAGAAAGGGCTGAAGCAGAGAACATTCCCAGCACCAATTTGCTGCCAACACGTAGAATATCGGAATAGCCCTTTTGCAAGATTTCATTGGTTATTTTTGCCTGAGTGGCACAGAAAATCTTGGCTACATAGCTGCAGATATACAGAAACAGAATTAGACCAACTCTACTGTATGGCAGTATAATGTGGGTGCTGAGGAAGGCTGAAAAGCAGTGGATTGAATCTTGCTCTGTAGTCTGTCGGTATTTGCCAGGTAAGGCAAACGAATAAGTTAAGGCAGTAAAGCCTCAGGCCTGTAAGACAACAGCTTATCTAAACAAGGCATAAAGCCCCAAAGCCTTATATATGCAGTTAACCAGGAGTAACTCTGGATCATAAGCTATCATAAGACAGAGTGCTGTAATGACTAAATTGTTGACAGGTAACCACAAGACGCTAATTTATACCAGCTTGGCATATTTTAAGTTAGGAACATCAGCAGATGTCCCACCACAAGAATATCAAGGTAACTAATTGACATATATGCTAATAAACTTGAGGTAAACAGCCAATTAACCTATGGGAGAAGGGCACCCCAACATTAGTAGTGTGAGGAAATATAAATAAGGAAAAGGGAATGAAATCCCTATTGATTATGCATTAGTAAGGCTAAGATTTTGTCATGGTTATTTTTAGTAAAAGTCACGGACAGGTCACGGGCAATAAACAAACATTTACGGAAGCCGTGACCTGTCTGTCACGGTTTCATGGTTTCCCCTGCCACTGTGGTGGCTGGGAGCTGTGGAGTTCCCCTTCTGGAAGCTGCAGAGTGACCATATTTCCCAAGGAGAAAACAGGACACCCCCAGCCACCCGCTTGAGGCATCCCACTCCCCCTTTGCGACGCTGTCACCCGTTGCTGAAACCCTGAGGAGGGCCCCCTCAGGAATCTGTCACCTGTCACTGGAACCTTGTAGGGGGCCCCTGTTGCTGTTGTCGCCAGAACCAGGAGCGCTGGCAGCTTTTCTGCTGCCCTAGGCGGTGGAAGGTCCCGCCCCGAAATGCCGCCCCCACACAGAGGCGGCAAAAAGTCCCACCGCCGAAATACCACCGTGGTCGCCGCCCCCCAAATTGTAGCATTCTAGGTGACCGCCTAGGTCCCCTAATGGGTTTTGCTGGCCCTGGTCAGACCCCTGCCAGGGCCCCACTGGCTGCCAACTCCAGAGTCCCGCAGCCCTTGGGGCTGAAGCAGAGAATGTCACAGAGGTCTCTGGAAGTCACGGATTCCGTGACTTCCATGACCACCGTGACATAAGAGGAGCCTTATGCATTAGGCATAGTAGCATTAGTGTAACGGATTATAAAAGTTGTATCCTAGCCTGTCTTCTCTGGAAGCTGTAACTCTTGGGAGATGCCACAATGACAACCACTGATGATGAGGAGGATAACTAATATTTTGCTTCTTTCTGCAAGGGATGGTATGAATATACGAATGCTCAGACGCACGGCACATCCTGTGTTATCTCTAGCTACCTTGCTGTGTAGGAGTGTTTGTAACTTTGCTAACCGTGTTAATAAAACTGTTACAAATACAGAGGATTTCCCATACACATTGGAGTTCCCAACTGAACAGTATTTTTAATATACTGGGCCTGATTTTTGAACAAGAATCTACCAAATCTCAGACTGTTAATGGGGAATTCTTAAGTAATCAATGTAATTAATAAACAATCAATATATCAGGCTACAAGTTCTCGTAATCTTTAACTGCTGCTCGATATTAAATGGCAGGACACAAATCAACAATGAGGATAGTTGTAGCTGAATCCAGAAACTACCTCCATCAGCACTAGTTCAGTTTCAGGAACTTCTTTAGTATGGACATGTTATTAGGATGGAAGACCAATGAATTAAGATGCTTAGCAGCATTCCTTGATAAACACGTGGCTGGCAATCACATGGCAAAAAAGCTTCAGTGGTGTAATAAAATCTCCGGTAATGGACAAACTGAATATCCAGCTAGATCACCTTAAGAATCCAGCTTGAGATCAATCCAAGTTGAACTCAATCTGCATGGAGGCTACTTCCCTTTGGGATTTGCCTTGGCGATGATGAAGCACAGCTTGGTTTGCTTGAGTAACAAGTATTCTCTAAATGTTGTAGTAGGATTATGTAAACTGTCAACAAATATTGCTGATTTCAACTCTCTAGGTTGTCAAAGGGATTTTTAACACTTTCTCAATATAGTGTAGTTAAGTTAAAAAGAAAAAAAAACTATCGATAGAGAGGAGCCAGCTGAGGTGGTCTGGGCACCTGATAAGGATGCCCCCTGGGAGGTTTCCTTTGGAACTCTACCAGGCACATCCCACTGGGAGGAGACCCCGAGGCTGACCTCGGTTACCCCTGAGGGATTATTCCCCTGTTGGCCTGGGAATGCTGGGGAATCCCCCAGGAGGAGCTGGAACCTGTTGCAGAAGAAAGGGAGATGTGGTCATCCCTACTCTCCATGCTGCCACTGTGACTCTCACCAGGAAAATCAGAATAAAGGAAAAAGAGAAGAAAGAAAAAAAACCTATACAAGAACTTAAGAGTGGGAAATGAGGTAGCAATGGTCAATCATTTCCTCTCTTAGGGCCAAATCTTCCCGCTCTGTGACATATTCTCTCCAAATCTCCCTCTCCCTTTCCCCTCAGTGTGCAGAGGAACCACACCACTCATTGTAGGCAAGCAGGATCCTCCAGTGGCCTCAGAAGACCGGTTAGGACTTGTCCCTTAGAAAAGCAGCCTGCAAACATAAACAACACAGGCACAATTGACTGCATTAGTAAGTACAGCAAGAGTTTGTACTTCTCTCATTTACAAAACAATAAGGGTAACTAAGAAGTTTCCAATTATTTCCCAATTTATCTGAGTGACTCAGCTTCCAATTATGTTTCGAGGAGTGATGGGGAAACAGATGCTTTTGTCTTTTTATTATCTAAAATTGAATCCTTTCTTGTGAAAAAGACTAGCAGTACATTTATGTATTGCACACAATTAGTGTAGTCAATCAACATTAGGATGATGTTTTCTGTAGGATGTGGTTAGAGCTGTCCTCTCATCAGAAGGAGAAATAAGGAGAGTGCAGCATAGGTGGTAAATGAATATCACAAATGACTGACTATGCTCTTCAACAGCAAGCAATGCTCCTGGAAGAGCGTAACTGCTGTTAATTCTGTGTCTGCTCCAAACTGCCCATTTCTAAGCCCTCCTTGAACAGAAAACAGGTCTCAGAAAAATCAAGACTAAATACTCTTGGATTTTATGTTTAACTCTATGCCCAGGAGGTAGAAGGGGATCTTTCCTCTGACCTGACACCCTCACTCTAAACTGTTTTTCTTTTACCATTAAGCACATTTTTACTTTCATGGATCATGGCCACAATGGCTCCTCAGTGGTGTTTCCATTTCAAGTATGACACTTGCAGTCTAAAATTGTTACCCTGAATGCTTGTTTATGGGTCAAATTCAGGCCCTCAACACTGTCGACACACAGAGGAACACACATAAATGCAGCAAAGTTGCATTACTGTGGGCTGACAGTCAGACTAGCTGCTGCTTCCTGTGAAACCATCTGCATTAAACATGGGGCAGTTCTCTCAGGGGACATAGGCACTAAACAACAAGGACCTGATCCCAGGCCTCAATGACACATCATGCTGTGGAGGACCTGAGTGTTTTGGGGACAAAGAATCAGTGTCCTCTTTTATAGTGTGATCATCACCATGGTATTTGGTAATTTTGAGCATATTTATGTGCAGCCATAGGAATGAATTTGCACACTTTTCTACAGTGAAGTCATCCCATCCCAGCACAAGTACCTTTCTAGAAGAGGACAGAGGGTTAGTAGGCCGAGCATTAAGTATTTAGGCTGTAGAGTTTTATATGCCTTCATGATAATCTTTAAGTTATAATGTCCATCCCCTTCCTCAGCAGAACTTCATTGCCACAATTTTTCTCTGGACAAGACTCCTTCTAATCTGTAGCTGCACTAACAGAACTTGTCTAAAAAATGTATTGCCTTCACTATCTCCACTTTTCTTTATTATTTAACATACTGTATTATGGTTACATATTTATTTACTGGTAAGATTATTTTCCTGGAATGAGTTGCCTGCTGAGGACCTGAATTTTTAGTTAGGGATTAACTGTCCTATATTCTAATGATCTGAAACTATAAGGATTCTGCACTATACTGATTTTATCACTTAGTATAAAAAAGTGTATTGGGGAAAAATAAATCTGCATATAATTCATTATGAAGAGAAATAACGTATTTATTCAAAAGATAGATACTCCATATTGAATAAAAAAAAGTATGGCAAATTAATTAATTAAATCATTCAGTATCATAAACCCTACTCTGTATTCTTCCATTTAGTATTTAAATAAACATTGAGTGCTATAAAAATAATAATAAATGTCATTTTCACTTGCCAGTGTAAGTTACCTTTAGGAAGAGGAACTCAGCAGAACCAATATAACCAGCTATGGCTTTCAACATTTGTGCAACTTATGTTAACATACTGTCCTATTTTTAAATTTTTATTTCTTATTTTTGAGCACTTGAACGTGGTAGGTGCTACACAGAGCAGCAGCAGCAGCTGAACTTTGTGGCACTTGGGCATAGCCTAAAAACAAACCATGTCCACTTGCCCCCATGGACTACCATCCCCCTCCCACCCCCAAACATAGCAAACGGGAGGATGGGCGCTAGGGAGGTTGCCCTCCCATGCTGCCTAGGGCCCTTACTTACCCTAGCCAGTCCCGGGCCTGGACTCTTCCCAGGATGGTCATGGTCCTTCTCTTCTCTTTCCTCTGTTACGTTCCCTCTCTCCACTGCCTCATCCCCTGCAGACTGCACAGTGAAGGTCTGACAGGAGGCAAATTGTGGCTATTTTGAGTGGGGTTTGGAGCACCACATTCACTGCCCAAGTCACAAGTTGTGGTGACTGCAGAGTGCTCCAAAGTGTTGCACTCCAACTGTATTGTAGATGTTGACCCTGCTGGCGTGCTCTAGAAGATACCCTGAGCACATTAATGTAGTCAAGCCTGTGGCTTGGGCAGTGAATCCAGAATCCCAAATCCCATTCAAAATTGGCGTGGGTTTCCTTCTATCAGAACATCACTCAGCAGTCTGTGCACGAGCCAGAAGCGGGGTGGTGAAGAGCACCTTGCTACTATACAAATTGCAAACCCAACAAATCTATAGCAGCCCCACTCCATGCATGCTTTACTTTGGGGGTGGGGCAGTGCCCCAATGCCCTCTGTATTTGAGCCTGCACTGGCACTGAGATAAATAGAATCACATTTCCTGCCTCAAATAGCTTATAATTTGAACTCAGATTCATAATGAGAGGGTCACACAAAAACTTAAAAGTCAGGGACACGGGGAGGTAGGACTGAAGTGTTGCAATTTGGCCTTGTCCTGCTCTCTGAACAGACACCAGGCTGTTGTGATGGAAATCAGCCACTGAATCCCATATGATTCCAAGCCTCCTCAGTCTGGGTAGTGACTGGTTACTGTTCCTAACTCTGGGTCTCAGGTGTATTCCCAGATGAAAACCCTGTGTCTGACACCCTTTTGGGCAGTGGAACCCCACAGTCCAGTTGCCTTGACCCCAGAACCAATGCCACAGCCCCTCTGAGAACCCCTGTCACTTATGCATCCTCCTCCCAGAGTCCACTTGGCTGTGAGAGCCCTGTTTTTTTTCTAGCTATACCTGTAAGCAACAACATGACAATATAGCAAGGAAGTGCAGGCTTAGCAAAGGAATTTCTTAACCACAAACACTTTTACTCTTAAAAGATCTGCAAGATCTTAGGAAAACAACCAACTCCTGAATGTAACCCCCCCCAGTGTGTCCCAACCACCTATGTGAGTCCAGGGTTTGTCCTTTAGACCAGGCAGCTCTTCCTGCCTACTTGGTCTGGTCTTCAAGCAGTGGAATGGCTCCCTTTGCTTAGAGAGCATTCTTCTTTTAAAACACTTTTCTGCCCCTGTTTTTCTGCTGGGGACTTCCCGGACTCCAACCTCCAGATCAGCTTCTGGGAGAGTTGTTCAAAATCAATGGCTCATCTGGTAGCAGCTCATTGTTTCCCTAGGGGAACTTTCCAGACAGTCGTTCTACTAAGTGTCAAGTTCCTGCTACAAAATGATTGCTCAGAGCCACACAACGGTTACTTTAAAAATACAACATGGCGTACACAAAACCAAAATGGAATTCACACGTTGACAGGCATATCCCGCAAACCATCACACAAGGTTATAATAGTAAAGTCACTCAGTTACTTTGTCAGGCATATACACATCCTGATGGTCCAACTAAATTTGATTTTTAAGTTTCCCCTCTTGATTAACACATTAATTCTTTTCTTATAGGCAAAAAGGCAGAAGAAAACCGAATGAGGAGAGGGGAGGCATCTTGGTTACCAGGCTTGGAAATGGCATTCCACACAGAGGGGGCAGCACAGAAGGAAGTGGGAATGGGAAAACAAAGAGCGTTATGAGGAAAGCTTCACTGACAGAGTGGAAGAGACTGAGTGAAAGCAAAAGAAGATACAGACAGGGGCTGGGTACACAGGGCCTTTAACAAGGCCAGAGAGATTGAATTCAAAGCCTAGATTTTTATGTGCTGGACATTAGCAAATCATCTGTCTGCAACCTACTCACATGTTCCATATGCCCATAGACAATGGGGCAAAAGAAAGCCCAAAGTGCTTCATACCCCATTCTTTGAGGCACTTGTGGATGTGTCACACCTTGGATCTAATGATATGCTAAATAGAAAGTGCATAGTTCATTAGGACTGATCAAAAATTGCACTAGGTCCTGGAATGGAAGCAGCTAGACCCCCTGAGTTCCTTTAAAGAAGGGAGAGGATGGTAGACAGATGCCCCTTGTGACCCAGTGTGGGTCAGGTGGATATATACTCTTAACCTGACTTACTCCAACAACTGCCTGAACCCTTTTATGTGTAACTGCCCTCATGTGACAAAGGGAAGTCTTTGGTGTTAGAAACCTGGTCAACCTAGTCTTGGATAGAAAGAGACATTCACAATCACCAAAAAGTCAGAAAAGAATTCTGTTTATGACATTTAATACTATCCTGACTGGCCAGCACAGTAGCTGGGCATGGATGCAATACCTGTGTAGTTGCTCTAGATGGCAGCAAATATTTACACACTAGTGTCCTAAGTTTAACTAGAAGAGCAACACAGATGTATATGGAGAGAACACCATGTGGGGAATGCACTACGAAGTGAAAGTTAAGGTGTGGGGGAATGTAAAACACATGGTGGGATTGAGAGGAACAGACAACATGGAACTCGAAGGGAAGAGGAAGAAAAATTAACAAAAATATATTAGGAAAAATAAAACAAAACAGGAGGTGGATAGAAAATGGGAGGGAAAGCATGAGAGAACATAAATAGGACGATTGGAGTTGGAAGATAAGGTGGAAGATGGAAGGAACATAGAAAGGACAACTGTCCAGGAGAGATCTCAAAACAGTGAAAGAAAAATATAAATAGTTTTATTTACCAAGCAGCCCTCACTGAAGCCCTGCCTAATGATACAGAAACAGCACAGACAGTCTAGTAGAAAATATCCCCTTAGAATCAAGTGAGATTGTCAAAATGCAAGAAAAAGGAGGGGGGGGGATAATCTGGAGTTATCCAAGAGCCCAACAGTGGTCAAAAGAAAAGGAGATTTAACTGAAAACATTTTTGAAATATTTCCAAAAATTAGAGGTGAACTGTTCCAATTGTTTTTGAAGAACAAGTTTCATGCCTTAGGAATGGGATGGTAGTGGAATTTCCATATGTCTTTGTATTGGGAGACTAATATCCACTCTGGTGATACCTGAACTACACAAGTCCTAAACCTCAACTCCAAACCCGTTCACAGAGCAGGGCACACTCAGGATACCAAAGGGACCACCTCTCATGACCTTCCATGACAGCTGCATTCCTTAGGAACAATGGAATTGTCAATTACAAAGGTGAGCTTCCCAAAAATAAGATATCCTAAGGCAAAGAAACCCGGCTAAAAGAGAATGAGAATGAACGACTCTTGTGCTCATGAGGGCACATGTTGTTGTTATAAGATCAGTCTGTGGAAATATATTCATACCGCATCCAACACATGGTGCTCTCTATAGAGAGGGTTTGGCTGAAAATGAACCAAGATTTGTAACCTGACTCACTATCACTGAAGGCACCACATTGATAAGAAGGGAAAAGGAGCAGCTAGCCCCTCATAATGACGACTTCTGCCCAGTAACAAATTCATAGATTCATAGATTCTAGGACTGGAAGGGACCTCGAGAGGTCATCGAGTCCAGTCCCCTGCCCGCATGGCAGGACCAAATACTGTCTAGACCATCCCTGATAGACATTTCTATCAGGGATGGTCTAGACAGTATGCTATCAGGGATGGTCTAGATGGTCTAGTATTTGGTCCTGCCATGCGGGCAGGGGACTGGACTCGATGACCTCTCGAGGTCCCTTCCAGTCCTAGAATCTATGAATCTATGAATTTGTTACTGGGCAGAAGTCGTCATTATGAGGGGCTAGCTGCTCCTTTTCCCTTCTTATCAATGTTCTAGTTTCCCCAGTATTGTGGACACAGTGGGTGAAATCCTGGTGAGACTGAAGTCATTGAGAGTTCTGCCATTGACCTCAGTGGGGCCAGGATCTCCCCCTGTTAAGTCCAACACTGCTATCTCTCATTATTGTCCAAAGCATTCCAGCCATCAAATTTGCAGGGTCCCTTGGGCAAGAGACACACAGCTACACATTATCACTTTACTCATGAAACTTTATACTCAACTTCATGGCATCATCAAAAGGACTCATGTCGGGCACAGAATCCTCCCAATAGTTCATGAAGTTGGAGCTGAAGAAATTACAACACATTGGATATTTCCCCTGGGTAACTGGTGGCGATATTAGGCCTGCATCAGAGTTCATTATTTACACCTGTGACTAAGTCACTCCTGTTTTACGCTGGCATACATGAGATCAGAATCAAGCCTATGATACTTGAACTTGCCATTCTCGAACATTCAGGCTGCTGCTGATTTCTGCAGATATTCATGTAGATAAACAGCAAGAGCCATTTGCCAAAACAACGATTAGTTCATTTGTGTAGAGCAATGTTATCTGACTGGCAGGCAGAACAATCCCACTTTATATTCTCCCTGGATCTTTTAGGCAAGGTGTGCACTAACTTTCCCCATGCCTACACAAATTTAAAGCGACTCAGCTATTTTTAGGCACAGGGAGAGTGAAAATAGCAGCCATCTCTACAGAATAATCATCTATAGGAAGTTTACTGGTGGCAAATACTCTGAATTTGTGGGAAATAAAACCTCCCAAAAAATCCTTACATGAAATTGCCCAGAGTTGGTAAACCACAGAGATCCTGTTTTTCAATTTGAAGATATATTCAGTGTTAAATCAGACCTGAAGAACTGCTCTGTGTAAGAGCAAAAGCATCTTTCTTTCACCAACAGAAGCTGGTCCAATAAAAGATAATACCAGCCCACTTAGTCAGCCCAATATCAGATACATAGCAGCCGCCTTCTGCAATTACAAACTCTCGAACAGACATTTTTGTACAAAACAATGTCATTTCATTGCCTTTTCATACTGGGGTATAAGCCAATCAGTGTGTGTGAATGTGTGGGGAGGGATGAAAATTTCATTTTTCATTCAGGGCATCCTCGGAGAGGCTCTGAAACGACATCGTTCTTTCACTAGAAGGCATATATCAATACAGAAAAGAAAACTGTACAGAATAACAGGAAATTTCAAAGCCATGTAAGGAACTAGGAAGCCCAATTCCTGTTAATTTTAACTGGATATCAAAATCCTTTAAGCAGCTTTGAAAATTTCAGCCCAAGACTTTTTGGGAAGGAAATACATGCGATTTTGCATTTTCTGAGGCCAAGAAAGCATGTATTGTATCATTCAGTATTCTTTTTATATATAATATTTGGATCCTATGATCTTTCTTCATTTAAGAAAAGTATGATCAGTTCAGTTTTGGTACTGTAGAAATCTACGGTAAAAAGGGTTTCATTTATGGTTTTTAAATGACAAGATTAATCCTTATAGTATGGAAGTTTATTGATACACTAATTCAGAGTTCTATTATTGCAGTTGATCTTCAGTTATGATTCATCAACCCACAGGAAGCTCCAATTAAATGTTAAAGAAATACAAAATAAAGGAATAACAAAGTACTGGTTTTCCTCTAATTTTGTCTTCAAATTGATGACGCATCTTCATTTCTTTCTCGTATTTTTTTGTGTGTGCAAATTATTCTTAATAGACTCTTCCAAGCATTTAAAAAAGAAACTGTTTGACAACACTGTCCTCTACACACACATCCTCTGTTTTTTTGAGTTTCTCAGAAGTTTACTAAAGATTTTTACTTTAATAGGGTTTCTAAAACAATAGCCTCTCTATCATATCACCATTTTTAACAAAACATTGGCTCTGTATAGAGAATTGAATTATCATAAAGTTCAGACAACCATAGAAGTGCTGTCAGCTAAATCAGCAACCTACTTTTGCGTATACACTTTCATTGCTACCTTGATTTCTGGGTCCATCTGCATTAGTGAGCATGAAGGAAAATAAATGCGGCCCCATTAGCTAAATTTTATTTGAAGTATCCATAAAATTTTCCCCAAAGGTCAATTTCTATGAATGATTAATCTTTTTAAATATTCAACCGATGTTATATTCAGGAGGATGCAAACACAAAGAGAAATTATTAAAGTGGCACAAGCACCTATATCTGAGAGCAACAAGATTAAATTAAAGAAAGGGGAAATTTAGTTTGAATATCAAGAAAACCTTCCTAACAGTGAGTTCTATCAGATCGTGGAGCAGTCTCTCAAATACCAAAGGAAGCAGCAGACATTTAAATTAGGTTTCACAAAGGAATGGAGAATATACACACCAGAACAGTCTTGCACTGGAAGGGAGTTGGACCAAATGGCCTAGTACCCCCCCCGCCCCAATCCCTCCAGCAACTTTAATTTCTGTGATCCTTGGGGCTACACGCATAGAGGGGGTTTCTGATCATCTGCACAGTGTTGTCTAGCTTCATGTGTGTTTCCCAATTCAGCCTTATATTACTATTGCATTTGGTGACTCATGCACAAATTTGGACCATACAGGTGTGAGCAATCTACAGTAAGCAGATTAGTAAAGTAAACCTCAGCCTTTTCTGACAAGTTTCCAGAGGTTATTTAAGTTTTATGTATCCTCTGCTGACCTCTCCTTTTCAAACACTCACTGCCTCTTTGTGAGACTCCAGCGCTGCCAGTTTTACATTTCAGATCTGTCCATTCTCAGTCATTTGTGCTAGTAGGACCCAGTCATAGGAAAGAGAACTTTATATAATGCAATAATTTCACACCATGCTTTTACAGAGTAAGGCACTTTCCTTGCCCTAAAGACTTTGCAATCCAAGACAGATAATGCAGAATTCATTGCCTCTGGCAGCGGAAATTTGTAACCTTGCTTCTGCTCCCTGCCCTTTCCCCTCCAGGGTTCTCTTCTTTTGCCCTATTTTCCCTGTTTACTTTGTACAGATCAAAGGCAATATTCAAACTGATTATCTGTCCTTTGCTCTTGCTCCAATACTTTGATTTGAAACTGCTGCTAATGATGTACCACAAACCACATGACCAATCAGGACACTGAAGGTGACTATAATCCCATCTACACTTCTGAACTGTATGACAGAGAGGTTTCCACTCTGACAGTTCTCAAGAAAACAAACAAACAAAAAAAACAACCACCACTTTCTCAGCCACAGGGACCACAGACTATAATTACACAAAATGTTTATATGGCACGGAAGTGCATGGAATTAAGTGATTAATTCACCCCCCTCTTCCAATAACAGAAAAACATGGTGACTGCAGGGAGTTTTATCATTGAATGTACTCCTGTAACAACAAATACAAATAGAAAGAAGCAAAGAAATAGCGTGGAAATGTGCATGAGTCAAGTGACGCTATCCGGATGACCACAGCAAATGACTCATTTTTAGTGATGAGTTGAAGATGAGTAAGTCAATGTGGACTTGGAGCTTGACTTGCTCCCCGTTTACATTGGAATAAATCCACTGACTTCAATGGAGTTACACCTGCTTTACACCAGCATAAGGGAAAGGAGAAATCAGCCCTTGATCTTAGTTTGGGTTGCATACTATCCTATGTCTCTTGATATGCTCAATTTTGGTGGGTCTGTCCTATCGCCTGCCAAGGACAGGGTACTAGTAGTTCCTGTATTTCATTTGGTAAGAAAAGGGCACTTGAACACATCAGAACATGGAACTAGAAATTCTTCCCCCATTCTCTTATTTTGATTGTTTATGGTCCTGCTTCTGTCTTTAGCAGTGTGTCTATATGAATCGTGAACATGTTCAGTTTGTTTTGAGGAAGGTCACATATTTCTCCCTGATTTTACTGTTTCTGTGGATGGCATTAATTACCATACTCTCATTCCTCCTCCCAACCCCAGTGGTTAATATTGTGGCTTCATGTTGAACACTGAAGGATACACCAGTTAGTAGCACTGCTTCCAACCCACTAGAGAGTCACCAGTGCACCATAACTTCACTAGGGTTGCCAACTTTGTAATATTTAAAAACCGGACACTCCATCAGGAGGGCTGGAACCTCCCCTGCCCCACCTCTTCCCCCAAGGCCCACCCCTGCCCTGTCCCTTCCACTGAGACCCTGCCTCTTCCCCAAGGGCCTTCCCTGTCGTTTGCTGCTTCCCGCCTGCCCCGGCTCGGGAGGGGCTCCTGCAGAGCTGGAGCTGGGAGCTGCAGCCACCTGATGCAGGTAGAAGGTGGCTCCAGCTGAGTAGGGGCTAGCACAGGTGATGACCTGGCACCTCCCCTGCCCACAGCAACCAGACTTTAGATGTCCGTTCTGAACACTGTCAGTTCCCCTTTTCAATTGGACTTTTCGGTTGAAAATCGGGCACCTGGCCACCCTAAACTTCACTGATCTCCAGCACAGAAACCGCAAGGCTGTTTCTTAATCTGGATGGAGAGACGTACTGCCCCAAGGCATTTTATGCTTTAATCTCAGAGCCTATGTACAAAATAAATTGAGCTCAGCGGTTTGGCTGTACACACTACCTGATAGTATTACACAGTAAAACAGACATGTGGCAACATGTTTTATTTTTAATTAAAGAGGCCTAAAGTTGGAACAGAAGATGAACAAAACATGCCCTGATGAGGGGAAGCCATGGCTTCTATGAGCTTTATACTTGCTTGAAAATCCCTCTGGAGCCACTGCTCCTTCAGTTACAAATAGTTTACGTCAGTAAATGATTATTCAGTATGATAGCAAACCAGATCATTAACTACCTTTAATATTTATCCACATTTTGTTTTCATTTCAAAGAAGGCAGAGTCCATAAATTATGTACTTAGACATTAGCCTTGGGTAGTGGTTTTATGCCCCTGCACAAAGCATAAAGCACAGAGCAGGTACAAGTACCAGGCAAAAATCTCGATATAAAGCAAATATTTGGTCTTGCAATAGATGCAATCTTTGTGCTTCTGATTATCTAGGAAAAATATTTGCTAGTGGCAGGGAGGGAGAAGCAAAGTCTAACTTTTGGTGGAATCTTGATGTTCAAGTAACACAATGGCCAGGCAGAAATAAATGTAATAGATTAGAAAACCTCAAGATGTCCCTGACCAGAGGAACAAAAGCAGATGTTGAAAACAAACTCATGAGTATGTTGCAAGACTGAGATTTACACGGATCCATTGATATGTCCAGGATGATAGGCTTTTATTGATACGTTATCATGTTTGAGTTTCCTCACTACCTTTGTGACTAGAATTAGCTCAGTCTGACAAGTTACATTAGGAGCTAATCTTTGACATCATGCATGCCTTTATCTCCTAAATCAGCCCAAATGAAGAAACCTACACAAAGAACACCACTATCTTCATTATGAAGCATTTATCCAATAGATGTTCAGCCACTCAACTTGGCTGAACACTGGTCATCGCGATGGGCTAACTTCTGAAAGCATATTCAGCACTTAAAAGCTTGGATTCTTATCTGAATTTCTGGGAACTTGACTACTGGTCTACAAATGAGAGCTGAAAAGCTGAGCAATGTCTCATGAGACTTCTAATGCCTCCCATTTCCAGCCAGGCTAGAAGTATCATGAGAATGGTCTCTGTGGTGGTTTTTCAGCTCTTCCATTTTAGCCTTGGTTTGAACCAGGAAACAAAAGGGAAGGGGCAAGACAATAAAAATTAAAGATTAATATGTATTCTATTATCTCGGATGGTTTCTCCCTAAGAAAGAGTACTGCTATATAGATTCCAATGTACGACATAGCACAGAATAGACTGAGTTTTCCAGCCTCAGTGCATATTCCAGAATGAGGTGTAGACCATTTAAAATTTCAAGAAACTACTCAAAATCCACCTTTTCCATGAACTGGTCAAACTCTCATGACCAGATGCTGCACTGTGTCCTCTTTGTCCATGTGTGCGTTGTCCTATCTGAAGTGTGTCTAGACATGCCTTCATTGGGTATGGTTATTTTCATGTTTCTATCGGCACATTTGTTGACATTCTCAGCTAAGTGATCAAAGATTTACTGGATACAGACTGAATTATTCTCCTTACCAAAGAGGTGCCAAATTAGCATCCAGGCACCTTGGTGGAGAATGGAGGGGTGGGAGAAAGGATGTTACAAGTGCAGCACAGGAAGTAGCAGTGTATGATGGAAAGAAAACATCAAACTCCAGTACCATTGGTCTGGTTCTGGTATCTTTCCCTGAGTGCTGAAATAACTGAAAATGAAACAAAACCAACCAACCAAAAGAGCTTGCAAAATAAAATGCTATGTTGTTGCATGGTGCTTATGCTTTAGTGAGCAAATTAATTATGTTTGGAGAGATTATCTATATGGCTTTGGATTCAACCACTTTGAAAATCATTATAATTTTACAATTCTCTACTACTACATATCAATGTTGGCATACTGGGCTGCAACCAGTCTCATTCATTCCTCGGTCATTTGCTGCTGCTTCCATTTGCTCCATGATGTTGAGATCAAACTATTCTGCCCTCCCTTCTTTTTCAGGTTTCTCTTGGGCACGCTCGTTTCCTCACACCAGCTGGTTTCTACTTGACAGCTTCATATGGGAATATGAATATGTACTATTCAGAGTACATGCCCCAAATATGGCCAACTGATTCTGATGGAAACGAGCTGCTAGTTGGCGATTTCTTGGATCTCTTCACTGGTGGTGAAGTCTTTCCAAAAAATGCCCAGAATCTTTCAAAACCACTTATTTTCAAAGGCATCTAGTTTTGTCTAATGTTTTAAGTAGATCTCCAGCTCTTATAGCTATATATTAGCACCAAGATTATGTTTGAATTGAAAATTCTCAGTTTTGTTCTGGTCCTGTAGGTGATAGATATGGCAATTTCCTGTAATATCCTTGAAAGACCTTATTGTATTAAATTATATATTATTGTGGGCTGGGATTGTATACAACTCCGGGGGGGGGGGGGGGGGGGAGGGGAAGGGGGGAAGTAAGTGCAAAATGTAAGACCGAAGTTCAAGAGACTTTACTGAAAATGTTCCAGATAAGTATGGACTTTTGAGACAGCAAGTCTTAAGTAGATTTCCTGGGGGAATCCCTAAGGAGAGATGTGACCCGGGAACCTCTTGGTGCCAACTGGCAGAGGGCACAGGGGATACAGAGTTTTCCAGGGATCTACTGGGTCAGATATTTACACAATTATTCACTAAAAAGTGACACATGAGGACTTTATAAAGAGCCAGTAACCCACCAGTCATTATAATCATTGTGAAATGTTTGTACAGATAATATTTAAGGAGTTAGGTGTCTGTATTGAAAACTATATTCTTAAGGCAGATTACCAGGAGGTGACATGTCTCTGACAGATTCCTTTCCGGCAGGGGGCAACAGACACTTATGTCCCTTTCTGGTCTGTTTGTATACTGAGCCAGATGCTGAGTAAGGGATTGCAAAATCTACAAGAAAGGAGTATACAGCAAGAAAAATACCCAGCAGAGAGTGTCCTGCGTAAGAATAAGGACAATAGATTGTTCTGATGTATTTGGGGGTGCAAACTGACATCCAGGATCTTTCACTGAGGAAGCAAGCTGATGGCACGACTTGTTTCATAAACGGAAGACCACAGTCAATCCTGGCTGTAAAACGCTGAAAGGACTTTGGGTGAGCATTGCTCTATAATACAGGAAGTATCTATTTAAGTAAGTCTAGAATCTAGAATGCGTGTTATGATTTTATTTCATATGTAACCATGTTGCTTCCAATGCTGCTGCTTGCTATCACTTGAATCTCTGTACTTCGTTAAATAAACTTTTACTTATTTTCACTATAAACATATCTAAAGTGCTTTGTGTTAAATGGAGTGATGATGTGAGGTGTAAACGGTAAACTGGGGTGTACTGCTTCTCTGGAAGCAGCAAATCTGTGAACACTACAAGTGTGCAGTGGAACAGGGCCTGGACATTCCAGGGAGATGCTTAGAGGACTTTGGGATCACAGTGTGCATATCACTAACCTGCAGAGAGACAGGCTTAGAGGGGAATGCTTGTGTTGCCTCTGGCCAGTTGAGTTGGGGAGCTGCTCCACGGCAGGCACAGACAAGGATTTCTCATGCTAAAGGCAGGTATTAGCAGGGTGCCGTACAATCCCGAGTACCCCAGGGAAGCATCAGAAGAGATTAATGCACATTACCCAACTCCGATTATGAAAATCTCAGCCTTTTGAAGATGTGCCCTGAAGAGAGCGTCTTGGCCTTCTGTAACAGCTAATCATCAGACAAAAAGATCAAAGGCCTGAGCTGTATAAAGAAATGACTGCTCTGTCCACTTCTTGTTCTCATTCTAGATTTAAGAGTGATATGAACTTGCACCAATAGGAAAAACCAAGTTGTGAGTTTTGAAGGACTGAACCTTATCAGAGTTACCTAGAGTGGAGTTGCGAGTGACCTCTGGTGCATGTTCTGGCATGCATATTGGTTCTATTATTGTTTTAATATATTTTTTTCTGTAATGCTTTTACCTTAAGAATAAATGTGCTTGCTTGGAAGGAGCTGTGCGGTAACTTATAACTGCAGGTAATACACTGGCTATAGCCTTCAGAAAGAAAGCAAAGTGCAAGCACTGGGCCGTTTAGGCAGCCTGGTTTGCTGGGGATATCAGTGTAAATCCAGTGAACTGTGCAGTCTTAAAACCCCAAACAGCAGTGAGTGAGATGCGGGTCTTTGCCGAAGAGAGGTGATGACTGGGAGCCAGAAACATTTAAGTGGGTGCCCTCGAGAGACCATGGAGGAGGAATACAGGTGCAGTTATTCTGAAACTATGACACCATATCTTTGATTTCCATATATTATTGAGTTTAGTAATGCCTTTCGTAGTCCTCGATGTGACTGGTGCCCAAATATTTGAACTGTTTTACTTTGATATTTTTGCCTTCCAATGTGATGTTACTGCCTGTATTCTGGGTTTCAAGGATGTTTGTTTTAGCATAAATAATTTTGAGCCCCACTTGGCCTGCTATATTTGCCAAGTTGTCTGTCTTTTTAATATACAGATATCAGAATTACTAAGGGGATAGTGAAACAACATACTACCAGCAAGTGAACGTTTTTTAAGGGTCAGAGTCTATGAAAAACTATAGTTTTGCTGTTCACAACACTGACATAGGTGATTGAAATAATATTCCATGAAAAATACAAGCTATCATACCAGTGTGATCACTCCAGAATATAGTAGATGTGGTTTGCATTTGGTCTGAGCTGGATATGAATGTCTCAACATGCATTAATCACTGACTGAGCACCTCCCATGCATTGGACATATATGCAACAGTGAATGGGATCTATGCACAACAGAATGTCTGGATCAGACTGAATCATCACAGGTCACATCCAAGAAAATTGAAATGGAAATGCTTTTGACTATTTTAATGTGCTTAGCAGCTTGTGTTTACATGCCAAATATTTTCAAAAGAGGAAACCTGTCAGGAATCCATAAAGCACAAAATCAGCTCTGCTCCCTAATGGCTTCCAGAATTTTTACTTCTTTTTGGGAAGGAAAATAATACCTGACAGTGTCCGATGAAGCACAGAGTTCCCCTTTAATGAAACTAATATTCAACATTTATACATGGAAACTAATATTCAACATTTATATCTCAGTTAAGAAAATATCAAATCGGACACACCCAGTAATGTTGCAGAAAAGTAGCTAAAAATGAAGGATTTAGCAGTTTGAAATAATTTAATCACAGTTTTCTCCACAGAACAACCTGTAAAGTGATAACCTTGAGTGCTTGATCCTCAGTGGCAGATACTCAGAGTATTGATACAAGGAGAGGGTTTCTCTCTAAGTACTTCATACCCCACAAATGAGTCAACAGGTTTTAGGGCTTGGAGAAAAGAGGAAGAGGTGGCTGGTGGTGAGGAAGACGCTTAAATCTTGTGCTTTGTTTTGATAAAAGTTGCCAGCATTTAAAATGAAGGATATTGAAAAATAATTGTGCAAGTATGGGGGGCAGAATTGAGCCCAAGAGACAATAAATATTGTTATTGGAACTGTGTGAAACATCTCCACCCTGACAACAATATTACAGAAACCTATTTTCCTCATGACACAGCAAATAGTATTAAATTTGCCATTAAGAATGACATCCAGAGGTTATTTGGGGAAGTGGCAATGCAATTATATAATTAACCACCCAAGTGCAATCTACAGCTTGTAGAGCACATACTTGTGCTTACATGGCCAGTAATAATGTTTGATAACATCTGATGCTGACATAGGGTTGCCAACTTTCTAATCACAGAAAACCTAACACCCTTGCCCTACCCCCTTTCCCAAGGTCCCACCCCTTCTCCGAGGCCCCATCCCTGCTCACTCCATCCCCCTCCCTCTGTCACTTGCTCTCCCACACTCATTTTCACTGGGCTGGGGGCAGGGGTGCGGGCTCCAGGGTGGGGCTGGGGATGAGGGGTTTAGGGTGCAGGAAGGGGCTCTGGGCTGGGGCTGAAGGGTTCAGAGTGTGGGAGGGGGCTCCAGGCTGAGGCAGGGAGTTGGGGTGTATGTGGGAATATGGGCTCTGGGCTGGGGGTGCAGGCTCCAGGGTGGAACCTGAAATGAGGGGTTCAGGATGCCAGAGATACTCAGGGCTGGGGCAGGGAGTTGGGCATGGGAGGAGGCTCAGGGCTGGGGATTGGTGTGTGGGAGGGGGCTCCGTGTGCTGCCCCCATCTGCAGGCACCGCCCCCGCAGTTCCCAATGGCTGCGGTTCCCAGCTAATGAGAGCAGCAGAGCTGGTGCTTGGGGTGGGAGCAGAGCACGGAGTGTCCATGGCCACCCCTGAGTTGGAGGGACGTGTCCCTGCTTCCCGGAAGCCACGCAGAGCCGGGCAGGGAGCCTGCCAGCCCCATTACTCCACCAACCAGGTTTTTAACAGCCCAGTCAACAGTGCTGGCTGGAGCCGCCAGGGTCCTTTCTCGACCAGGTGTTCCGATGAAAAACTGGACACCTGGCAACCCTATGCTGACACCTTTTATCATCATATGGGTTTTTCTTGGGCTCATTTTAACTTGGTTTCACTCAGACTTTTGGACCCTTCCTTACTCATTAAGGGTCTGACCCTGCCAGGGACATCACGGGAGCTGAAAGTTCTCAGCACCATATCGAAGATGCTTTCCATGATATGGTACTAAACCAGTGGTCGGCAACGTTCAGCACGTGGCTCGCCAGGGTAAGCACCCTAGCGGGCTGGGCCAGTTTATTTACCTGCTGACGCGGCAGGTTCGGCCGATTGCGGCCCCCACTGGAAAGCTGAGGCCAGCACATCCCTCGGCCCGCGCCGCTTCCCGCCGCCCTCATTGGCCCGGGACAGCGAACCGCGGCGAGTGCGGGCCGCGATTGGCCGAACCTGCCACGTCAGCAGGTAAATAAACTGGCCCGGCCCGCTAGGGTGCTTACCCTGGCAAGCCGCTTGCCGAACGTTGCCGACCCCTGTACTAAACGGTGACTTCCTATAGCTGGTGACTGGGGCATCTGCTAACACCTGCCCAAAGCAATCAAAGTATTGAAATAAAGGCTAGGAAATGTATTCTTTTTAATACAAAAGATTGTTACTAGAACAGAACATACCATACCATAGGTAGGTGTCGGATAGTGCTTCTTGTGAGTTGCATCTCTTCTAATTTGTAAATTATAGAGCGGGGTGGGCAAACTGTTTGGCCCAAGGGCCACATCTAGGTGGGGAAATTGCACTCAGCGCCATGAACGTAGGGCTGAGGTAGGGGTTGGGGTGCGGGAGGGAGTGCGGAGTGTGTGGGGGTGTGCGGTGTGCAGGAAGGGGTTCAGGGCAGGGGGTTGGCGTGCAGGAGGGGTGTGGGGTGCTGGAGGCGGCTCAGGGCAGGGAGTTGGGATGCAGGAGAGGTTCTGGGTGTGGGCTCTGGCCCAGCACCACTTACCTCGAGCGGTTCTGGGGTGGCGCGCAGTGGGGTGAAGGCGGGCTCCCTGGCTCCACGCTGCTCCCAGAAGCGGCTGGCACCACGTCCCTGTGGCCCTGGGGGGGAGGGGGAAGAGGGGTGTAGGGCAGATGGCTCTGTGCGCTGCCCTCACCTGTGGGTACCTCCCCCGAAGCTCACATTGGCCGTGGTCCCCCGTTCCCGGCCAATGGGAGCTGCGGGGGGCGATGCCTGCCATGGGGCTGGCAATCCTGCGGGCCATAGTTTGCCCACCCCTGTTATAGAGCAAACAATTTTCTCCTACTCCTGTCTGTTTTGTATACTGCCTACACAACAGCATTTTTATCAATCCCGAAGTGTTTTAATATGGAGGCACTGTGGGCTTCCTTCTTTTCACATTGTGAAGTCAGTCCCATGGCATTGACCACAGCCTCAGGCTCTGAATGTGATTGTGTAATCGCTGTTACAAGTGCATGAGTTTATTTATCTAGATTCTACACGATGATCACACCACATTATTCAATTATTGACAGAAAGTTGTCGGGAGGATTAGTGAGAGCATGAGCAGCACCGTCTCCCTCCTTCTCAATGCCTAGCTGAAACAAACACCTGGAAGAAAAGCAACTAGAAAAAGATGAATGCAGGCAAGCTTGAGGTAAATCTGGTAAGAAGAGGGACATGCTTCAAAAGAATTTGCCTCCTCTATAACATTCCCCACTAATGAGGGCATTTGCTCCCAGGTTGAGTCTGGCCCCCGGCCTTTGGGATTCCTCAGTGATACTGGATATCCAAATATGGCAAACAATTCCCCACTTCCATCTGTGGCTGGGCAGAAGATTGTGTACCCCATCCTACTGGGTACAGACCTGGACACAGCCATCCAAGTATTCAAGACCTCTGAGCTTCAATACTGTAGAATGATACCATACGCTCAGAAAAAGCTCCAGCTGGCACAAAAACACAGCAGCCCATCTGTTTAACATATGTCACCCCAGTGATCTGCTGACTACACTGGTTCCCTGTTGAATACACAGTCCAGTTTGAGGTGTCTGTTTCAGTATTCTTCAGCCTCCACAGGACTGTCCTTAAGATACCTGAGACCCCTCCTTTCGCTTTACAACCATGACCTCCTACAAGAGTATGTTCTGATAAGAAAAATAAAGGTGACAATGACAACCAGTAGGAGAGGCTCATGAATGCCAGAGATAGGAGATGGACCTAGACCACAGAACTCACTCCAACAGGGGGTTAAAAAGGACATGGAGCTAACCACTTTCAATTACAGGCAAAACTGATTTCTTCAGCTTAGCTTTCCTCCAACAATTTCTTCACGCGGACGCAAATGCCCCAGAGACACCTACCCACCCACAGAAACAAGCAAGCAAAAACTATCAGATAAAACACCAAAAACAAATCAAGATATTTCTCCTACTGGCTGGACTGGAATAAAGAGACAGAGAAACTTATTTTTGTTTTTAAATACAAGGGAGACATTATGTTGATGGGGGCATAAACAGAAAAACATCAGCATTATTTGGAGCACATTTGTTTTTATTTAGTGCCACAGAAGAGATTATTTTATTGATTTAAAACAATTTTTTGTTTTGCACAGTTGCAATCTTTAAAGGAAAAGCTACAATATGGGACAACTTTTGAGGTAAAGACCTGACAACCTCGACAGAGTCTTTTATGGGTGAACATATTTCTAATTGACTCAACAACCGCCACCTAATTCAAGAATAACCCCACTGGTCTGCAACTGAGAGAAACCCTGCCACAGCACTGTATGCATATTGGAACAGTTCCACTTTACACATACACTGCAAAATGTTTGGATAGGCTACACATGTATATTATAGAAATCACCTTTAGCTAATCAAAATAATATAATAAAGATCAGCTGGAAGCAAATGGCTACAAACATCTATGAAGTGACTAACAAAAGTCAAATCACTGAGCAGTGTTAAGCCAACTGAAATACATTATTAAATATTCATTGATTTATGACTACAGAAAACTCTCCAAATCTTGTAACATTGCAATGCAAAAATCCTAGGTGTAAACATTTATTTCATTCTATTTCTTACATCACAACGTGCTTTGAGTGGCACTACAAAAATGATGGTTGTTAGGTGCCTAAATACCTTTGAGGAACTGGACCAAAGTGCTTGGAGCAAGGGAGTAGGAAACTGAAGTGCGGGGTTCTATTCCTAGTCCTGCCATTTCTTTGCTGTGTAACTTTGAGCAAGTTACTTATACCCCAATATCCCCTTCTATAAATTTGGATAATACTTTATTATCGTTCATTATTTTATTGTAGTAAGTAGTTCCTAGGCAGGGGTGGGCAAACTACGGCCCAGGGGCCACATCCGGCCCTCCAGATGTTTTAATCCGGCCCTCAAGCTCTTGCTGGGGAACGGGGTCCAGGGCTTGCCCCGCTCCACGCGGCTCCTGGAAGCAGCAGCATGTGTCCCCTCCGACTCCTATGCAAAGGGTCAGCCAGGGGGCTCCGCAAGCTGCCTCTGCCCCAAGCGCTGCCCCTGCAGCTCCCATTGGCCAGGAACCATGGCCAATGGGAGCTACAGGGGCGGCGCCTGTGGATGGGGCAGCGCGCAGAGCTGCTTGGCCACGCCTCCGCATAGGAGCCGCAGGAGGGACATGCCGCTGCTTCTGGGAGCTGCTTGAGATAAGAGACACCTTGAACCTGCACCCTTGACCCCATCCCACACCCCAAACCCCTGCCCCATCCCTGATCCCCCCCCACCCTCCAAAACCCCTTGGTCCCAGCCCAGAGCACCCTCATGCACTCCTAACCTCTCATCCCCAACCCCATCCCAGAGACTGCACCCCCAGCCAGAGCCCTCACCTCCACCTCAACCCCCAATTTCATGAGTATTCATGGCCCGCCATACAATTTCCATACCCAGATGTGGCCCTCGGGCCAAAAAGTTTGCCCATCCCTGGCCTAAGGGCACCATCAAACATCAGGGCCCTATCGTGTTAGGTACCATCAGTACATATAAGAAGAAAGAAGATAATCCCTGTCCTAAGGGCTCACCATCTACATTACTCATCTCCTACCCAAGGGTTTGTGGAGATTAATTTAGATTTATAATAGCAGTTTGAGATCCTTTAATAAAATCTCTATTAGTAGTAGTAGTAATACTAAGACTGGCTCTAATAATTGCAAGTTGCACACACGGCAAACATCCACAGAAAAACTAGCTCAGAAAATAAAAATCAACTGATATGTTTTTTGTTTTGTTTAATGTTTGAAAAAAGTGGGGTTCTTTTCCCCCCCACTCCTTTGCTTTTGCTTTCTTCTGCCTCTGAACTACTTTCATTAGGGAACAGAAGTAGAAATTATTATGAGAAAAGTTTTTAAAAAATTCGAATCCAATCAAAACCAGAAAATACAGGAAAACTAGTGTGAAAGCCTGTTCTTGTGAGATTTCCATTGCCAGACCAAAGAGCTTTGGCTTAGCAGCTAAAAGTTCAGCCAACTTGAACTTTCAAACATAATTTGAAATCAAACGAGGAAATGTAAACAGCTTAATTTTGTAAGAGAGAAAAAAAATTGTGGTTGCCAGCTACCATGGTTAGGGGGCACAGTACAGAGTTCAAGAACCTAATTAGTTGCTGGCACATCATATGAGCACTAACAGAGAGAACTAGTCCTGGATGGTAGCAAAAGACATTCACAGGGTAGAACAAGGTTATAAAATGCCAGAAAAATGCCAAAACAAAAGCATATATTATAGGTGGGGCTGGTAGCTTGATCTATTCAGGTAGTTCAACACTTCCCATTATAAGATTCTGCTTTCACCTGTTATAACTTTGCCAAACTAACCATCTGGGCTAAACATTTCCATGCTAGTTGCCTGCATCCAGCTGAAATTTTCACCCCAAACAGTTCATCCATTTCTGACAATGAGACTAGGGAAAAATTTACTTCCCCCCACCTCCAATCTTAAAACATTCTGGCAACGTTTTCTTTGAAAAGAACTAGCACCCCCATGCTTTGGGGCCGGGACTTGACATTTGCTGGGGGGAGGGTGGCCATTGGGTCAGGGATGTACCTTTTGCCATCCCTGTGAAAACCCATCCAATTTAGCAGCTAAATTCCCTGAAAATTCCAAACACACTGGCCATGCTCCAGCCTGAGGCCAAGCAGGACTTTCCCTGAAATTGCAGCTCTGAGTTGCGGCAGGCTGCATCAGATCTGGGTTCTGGCACCTGGACTGAGGGTAGGGACCCTGTCCCTTCTGTACTCTCAGTGCTCCCTCTGCTGGGCCAAGGCAGTGTGAGGAAGAAACAGCTGCCTGATCCAAATGTAGATGGGGCAAGAGCTAGACCTGCGCTAGGGAAGCAGCTTGGGAGAAGGAGTATGATGGGGGAGGGGACAGTAACTGGGACTGGAGGCTGGCAAGGGTGGAGAGAGGGAAACTGGGACTGGAAGCTTGGGGAACTGGGATCTGGAGGAAGAATGGGCTGACTGGCCAAGGATGTTGGGAATGGGAGTTGGGGAGGGAAACAAGGTGGGGAGTAGGAGCCAGTAGACGTGGGGGGGAGGGAACAGGCCTGAGATCTGATGAGGAGCTGGGAGGACTTTGAATAGCTGGGAAAGGAGACCAGGACTAGAAAACTTGTGGGGTAGGGGGAAGGAAGATAGATCTAACTAGGTGTCACAAAGTGGGTGGAGAACTGGGACTAGCTGGGCAACGAGATAGGGACAAGGAGTTGGGGAGGAGTGGGAAACTGAAGTTGTATGAGGAGTCTGGGGAGGGAGATTGGGCTGGGAACTAGTGGGGATAGGGAATGTGGGCAGTGGGCAACTAGAAGCCAGAGTGGGGGAAGAAAGATCAAATGAGAACCTAGAATGGGACTGGCTTGGGAAAGGCAACTGTGATTGAAGTGGGGGGAGAGACTGCACAGCTAATCTCAATTCTGCTATTTTCTAACTTGTGAGTGCTAGCCTTTGCAACCTTAACAATGCCCTTTTAACTGAGTGAGTGTGTGCGCACACGCAAAAAACTATTGTTTATTAGTTCCTGCACTTGCATATATACTCATCAGAATACAAAATACAATGTTCCCACTACACATAATGGACTATGATAGGGTTACCATCTTTTGTGCCTCCAAATGGAGGACACTCCCCGGGGCCCCGGCCCCGCCCACGCCCCGCCCCAACTCCGCCCCCTCCCAAAGTCTCCGCCCCCTCCCCTGCTTCCCGCGAACATTTAATTCGCGGGAAGCCTGAAGCAGGTAAGGGGGGGGA